>NC_039367.1:48417552-48449349 GCF_003573695.1 Papaver somniferum
CCCCCCCTCTCTGCAACAGTACCACCATGTCCGTCTCCATCACCACTACCTTCCCCCAAATCACTCCACTATCTTCTCCCCAAATCACTCTACCACCACCACACCTAAACCCATCATCACTATCACCTTTTACCTCTTTTTCATCAACTAATCTCCTCAATTTCTCATCTCTCATCACTGAAACCCTAGGTGAGAAATTGGGGATATAAGTTGATGTTAGAGCAGCAATTGGAGCAGGAGATGAACGAGAAGAAGTAATTGGAGAGTGGGTCTACGAGATGGAGCGAGTATCTCATCAACATTAGGTAAATCAATTTCACCTAATTTTCTGATTTTGGGGAAAAGGGGTTGTGAACCCTAATTCTGATAGGGGGGGTATAAATTGGTGTTATGTGGAGTGTGTGAAGGACACTGTGTATCTCTCTGGACTAGCCAGTAGAGAATTAGAACAATTTTAATTTTGCAATTCCAATTTCTGATTTTTGCATAACTGTTGACAGTTGAAAGTTGCATATGTTTTTAGTTATCTCAAATGTTGCTAGTTGTATCTGAATTATCACATATGATGAATGTTATTGCTTTATCCATGTTTAGCATGAGCTAAATAGCATCAGGCCAAGGCTCAGCTGAAGCCTTGTGCACTGTCAAGTGACTAGAAGCTAGGATAGTTACTTCCATGCTCTGTTTTGCTTGAGCAAATGGGAGATACCAATGCACATAGTGCCTGTGATTGGTTGTGCTGTCAAAAGACAGCCAATGCTAGGGGCAGACTATTGAGCAATTTAGTATTCTTCTATTTCTAGATGTATGCATAGGATCAAACTCAACCTAGAAACATGTCATTTGGTTAGGACACAAGGTGGATCCTAAGCCTTGGCTTACCCACCAATTCCTTCTCAGTCACTTACATTTTCAGTTCTGTGTGCTTTCAATTCAGTTTATTTTCTTGCCTTTTTTTTCTTGCACTTTGAAGCCTTTTGTGCACTGAAGTCAGTGCACAATCCTCACCTGGCCCTTGGCTTCCAAGCCTTGGTTCTTTGCTGCTTTACCTTGCTGTTTTCTTAGCTGTTTCTTTGCTGCTTTACCTTGCACCCTTGGTTCATGCTATTTACCTTGCTTTGCTCACTGCCATAGTGCATTGTCACCATTGTTAGCTTAGGTTTCTCTTGTATGCTCCCACTCCCTGTGGACTGACCCCCTGCTTACCTTCTATATCATAACTTGGCCTTGTATACTTGCAAGTGTTTTGTGTGCTCCCCATTTTCACACCAAGTTTTTGGCGCCGCTGCCGGGGATTGGTGCTGTGTTTTTCTTGTAGTTTTATTAGCTATTTTTGCATTTCACTGCATAGCATTTGCATCTGCATCTGCTTCACTTCATTTGCTGTTGGACCTGCTGTTCTGAACCTGTTTTTCCTCTGCTGGGACGCCACCAAGGAAAAGAACCAAAGCCCAACTGGGTTTTTGCAACAATATCAGAGCAGCTGGGCTGTGCTTAAAAGGTAACCCATTTAAGAGAACCCGAATTGTGGGCTTCCAATTTTTAATTGTGGGCATGTAATATTAAAGCCAATTTTTGGGCTTCTCTTATTTTCTGTTGGGTTTGTAATAATTTATTTGTGGGCTTGTTTGTTTAATTTGTGGGCTTGTATTTAATTTTTTGTGAGCTTGTTTAATTTGGACTTGTATTTTGGACTCTGGGTTTAAACCCAGCTGAGCTTGTAACCGATTGTGGGCTTGCTTCCACTCAAGAGTGGACCTCGAAACCAAAGTTTTAAAACAAACGTCGGGCCTTAACCAACTGGGCCAAATTAAACTTTCAAAATTAAAACTTAGTGTTTCATGGGCCGCAGCCTTCCTTCCATTCCATTAGAGGACAAACAGTGGGCTTGCTCCCATACAAAAACCAAATTTTATTTTCTTTTTTTTAAAAAAAAAAAAAAAAAAAATTCTTTTGCTCCCAATTTTTAAAACCAAATTTCTACTTTGCTCCCATTTTTAAACCAAATTTTCTTTTTCGTTTTCCCATCAAAACCAAAATTTGTCTTTTTCCCAACAAAACCAAATTTTTTCCAAAAAGTCCAATCCCATTAAAAAAACCAAATTTTCTTGTAGATAATGTGTTAGTAAAATTTCCTTTTGTATATATTTTCTGCTCATCCAATATGATCTCGGCTGAAATATGTTGGATTTTTGCCTTGAATAACGGAGTTTTAATTCTTCTTTCGCCGAAATCGGGTATTCTCTCTCCTTTTACTCTACTCAGCATGTCCCTTTCCATATGTTGCATTTTAATTCTTTCCATATTTTGAAACATTGAGGACAATGTTTAGTTTAGGTTTGGGGGTATAGAGTAGATACCATGATAATTTGCCATAATTGAAAACGAACTCCTTCTTCTTTTTGAAAAAATTGAAAAATTCCAAAAAAAATTGAAAAATCAAAATTCAAAAAAATTAAAAAATTAAAAAAAATCATAAAAATGGAGCTCATTTACCTTGAAATGTTGACTCTTGTGCAAATATGTATTTTTATTAGGAGTCTTAGTCTAGATATTTAGGCACCCTGATTCTAGCACAATTCACATAGTGATAAGAAATTTGCAAGCGCACGATCTACCAATACATGTATGGCCTCGATCTTCAAGGTGTTTGATAGGAAGTTACGATTGCCAATCACTTTAGAATACTGAACGAAACTTGACTAGCTTGTTCTTTGGTTGGTTGGGATAGAAGGTGGAGGTTACATTAAGAAAGACAACCATCGAATTTAACTGGGTGCATCAAAAAGGGCTACCTCTTGCAAAGTGTCATGTAATTTTTGTTTCCTTTTGTATATGTATCAAAAGTGTTTCTATCCAAGAAAAAAAAAAAAAAAAAAAATCAAGTATTTATCAATTCCATCATCTCTTGTTCCAAAAATAAAAAGAGAATAGTCAATGTAAATAAGAGTCATGTAAAGAGTCATCTTTTGTTGTTTTTTGTAATAAGCAAGGAGGGTGTATGCCATTGATGTACAACGCGAGTAATTGTGAAATACCTCCAACTCATTCACAATTCTCGTAAAGTCCGGACAGCTAGCTAGATTTCGACCTCAGTTCTTAGCCTGAGAAACTATCTCTTGGTGATTAGTAGTCATAACTTCAGATCTTTCTTTACACATGTGTAGATACACTTTACACTCTTATCACATGTCTTTTTTTGTTATCAGTGCTAGGATTGTGCCTTCGATAGCTAGATTGACATCTCCATTTTGTTGTGAGCTTAAACTGTTTTGCACATGTCACATTTGATGGAATATGAGCTTATATTTTGACCTAGAACTTTGTAGGTACGTTCTAAGCAAACCTTCACGAGACTTCAACTCGTCCACTAGGGACACTTAGTGGTTTAAAAGGCTTAGTGCATACGCTAAATGCATTCGAGAGACCAGCGACAGTGGTATAGTTAGGATTTCCTTAGTTTTGTTTTACTTGAGGACAAGTAAAATTCAGGTTTGGGGGTATTTGATGAGTGCCAAATATTGTATATATTTATCCCTTTTTGTTGGCATTTAACTCATCTTTTATGCATTAATTCTACATTTTATCCCATATTCTGTATTTTCATTGTTTTCAAGAATAAATATTTATATTAATTAATTTTGCATTTTTAAGTAATAAATAAAGTTCGGATGAGTCGCGGAGCAAAAAGAGCAGAAAAGTAGTGAAAAGCCGGGAGAAATCACGCAAGGAAGCCGCAAAGAATGGAGCGCACGTCCAAAAAGCTGGAAATGGGCTCAAGAAGAAGAAAGTTGCTCTTAAAGAAGAAGTGGGCTCAAGGTTTTCCAAGCCCAAACTCATTTCCCAAACCCATATTCTATACCCAAAAGCCTAAAACCCAAATCCATACCCGCTTGCGTCTTCAGCCGTCAGATCAGTTCTCAGGAGCATCCGACGGTCGCTCCCTTGCTGTGCATCGAAGTTTGATATCTCCGCCTTACACTACAGTACCTAACTCCATCAAGTACCGTTCGTTTCGTCGTATCTCTTCATCCGACGGTCGCTCATCGCCTGCCTCCGCATCGCCGTCAGATCCACCTACCATCTTCCCATCCATCGGTCCAGCTTCGCGAAACATCAAAATCCTCTACACCTGCTCAACACCCTAGTACCCGAACCCTACACCCATTAGCCAAACACACCCTTCTCCCAAATCCATCGAAACCATCTTTCCCCCCCCCTCTCTGCAACAGTACCACCATGTCCGTCTCCATCACCACTACCTTCCCCCAAATCACTCCACTATCTTCTCCCCAAATCACTCTATCACCACCACACCTAAACCCATCATCACTATCACGTTTTACCTCTTTTTCATCAACTAATCTCCTCAATTTCTCATCTCTCATCACTGAAACCCTAGGTGAGAAATTGGGGATATAAGTTGATGTTAGAGCAGCAATTGGAGCAGGAGATGAACGAGAAGAAGTAATTGGAGAGTGGGTCGACGAGATGGAGCGAGTATCTCATCAACATTAGGTAAATCAATTTCACCTGATTTTCTGATTTTGGGGAAAAGGGGCTGTGAACCCTAATTCTGATAGGGGGGGTATAAATTGGTGTTATGTGGAGTGTGTGAATGACACTGTGTATCTCTCTGGACTAGCCAGTAGAGAATTATTTTAATTTTGCAATTCCAATTTCTGATTTTTGCATAACTGTTGACAGTTGAAAGTTGCATATGTTTTTAGTTATCTCAAATGTTGCTAGTTGTATCTGAATTATCACATATGATGAATGTTATTGCTTTATCCATGTTTAGCATGAGCTAAATAGCATCAGGCCAAGGCTCAGCTGAAGCCTTGTGCACTGTCAAGTGACTAGAAGCTAGGATAGTTACTTCCATGCTCTGTTTTGCTTGAGCAAATGGGAGATACCAATGCACATAGTGCCTGTGATTGGCTGTGCTGTCAAAAGACAGCCAATGCTAGGGGCAGACTATTGAGCAATTTAGTATTCTTCTATTTCTAGATGTATGCATAGGATCAAACTCAACCTAGAAACATGTCATTTGGTTAGGACACAAGGTGGATCCTAAGCCTTGGCTTACCCACCAATTCCTTCTCAGTCACTTACATTTTCAGTTCTGTGTGCTTTCAATTCAGTTTATTTTCTTGCCTTTTTTTTCTTGCACTTTGAAGCCTTTTGTGCACTGAAGTCAGTGCACAATCCTCACCTTGCCCTTGGCTTCCAAGCCTTGGTTCTTTGCTGCTTTACCTTGCTGTTTTCTTAGCTGTTTCTTTGCTGCTTTACCTTGCACCCTTGGTTCATGCTATTTACCTTGCTTTGCTCACTGCCATAGTGCATTGTCACCATTGTTAGCTTAGGTTTCTCTTGTATGCTCCCACTCCCTGTGGACTGACCCCCTGCTTACCTTCTATATCATAACTTGGCCTTGTATACTTGCAAGCTTTTGTGTGTCTTTGCTTGTCACACCAGCAGGATACTGCGCACTTAATTCCCTTAGTTGATCTCACCCACAACTAAGAGTTGTTACGACCCAAAATCGCAGGCTTTAAGAATAAACAAATCTGTCTCACACAGACAAGTCTATCAAAGGATCAATCTGTCTCCCACAGAAAAACCCTACAAAAATTTGTTCCGTCTTTTGATAATAATCAAGGTGAACAGGAACCAATTGATAATACGGTCTTATATTCTCGAAGAATAGACTAGATTAATCAATCACCTCATAACAATCTTAATCGTATGGTAGCGAAACAAGATGTCGTGGAATCACAAACGATGAGACGAAGGTGTTTGTGATTACTTTTTATATCTTGCCTATCGGATAACTCTCACGATCTCAAGGCAATCAATATAATTGTACTGTTACGATAGAAGATGCAAGATCAGATCACACAACTACGATAAGGGAGTTGTTCACCATAACTAGTTCAATATGATTGTAAGCCAACTATGTTCTTCTTCCCCATAACTAGTTCAATTGACCCAAATGAACTAGTTAAGGGAGTTGTTCAATTGCAAGGAAATCTTATGTAACTACAAAAGACACAATTGAAGCAAAGATGATTTATTTCACTCGAATCGGTTCATGAACTATAATAGCCACGGTTTGCAAATGCATTCCTTTGTCTTTTAAGATTAAGTTCAGAAATCATCTTTAGATATATAACCTTCTCAAGTTCGCAGACTAGGTTCGCGGACTTAAGACACCTAATAGAGTTTACAAACTCCAGCAGAAATTCTCGGGTTCGAGAATTACGCCGGTTCGCGGACTGGGTTCACTCAAGTAGTTTGTCAACTCCAGCAGAAATTCTCGGGTTTGAGAACTTCGACAGTTCGCGGACTGAGTTCTCGGACTTGGCACTTTCCATACTTCTAGTTCTCTTGATCAAAAAGTTCGAAAACTTCAGTTCAAGGAATCCATTGGTTATGTAATCTAAACTCTCATTCCAATCATTGAAACATTCTTAGAGGACGTTATACAGTTGTTACACTATTTCTCGTCAAAGCAATTTTCAAAGTGATTGAAACATTCATGACTTTCGTCACTAGTTAAAGATAAACTTGGTCGAAGCGAAAAGCTTACTAACACATATTTCGAGATATAGATAGGCGTGGTATACTCGGCTCGAAATACCAAATGTGTATGATTTAGTCTATATACATAGCATACGACTTTTGTCTCAAAGAGTAGGAGATAGAATCGATAGACTTTTGAGTGACAGATAAGTTCAAGACTCCAAATACCTTTTTGTCGAGAAGTTCCACCGGTTCCTTGAGTAGATCTTCTACTTGTATGATGAATCGCCATGAAGTCCTTGAGCTCAACTACACTTACTATCCTAGTCCGAGACTTAGCTATAAGAGACTAGAAATCAAGACTTGTAGTTTTAATCACTAACATTGACAAACATGCTTGAGATAGCAACGCATGCGAGTTTGACCGAGCAGTGCTCTAACAACGGGTATGGCAAGGGTTCAGAAGTGGCCGAGTTAATGGAGTTTTGGGTTTGAATAATTGTAAATCTCAGCAAGAGAAGAGGAAACAAGAGTGCTTGTTGGTGCCGTAAAACTGATGGAAGAAATTCAGTTGGTGTCGTACCTCAGATCTTATTATCCGATTGGTAATATCGCAATCCATCATGTTGATTTGAATATCTGTGGTCTTTTGCTAGATTGTGTGATTTACGTTCAATACTAGTGTTTTAGCTAGGGCTGAACATGGTTTCGGTTTTCCGCCGGAACCGGACCGAACCAGACCGATAAGGAAGAAACCAAACCAAACCATTTATTAATGGATTGGTTATGGTAAAAACAATTGAAAACCGACACTATTGGTTCGGTTTTGGTTTGACCTGAAAACTGAACCAAAAACCAATGGAAAACCAATAAGTATAGGACGTTGATTAAAATCAGATAGATTTAATCTACCCCGTCCATCTCACACTTTGAATATGGAATTTGGAGCACGTAGAACTTAGATTTTATGTTTTGAACTATGCTTATAAACTTGAGTTATGAACTACGCTTGTGTGTTAATTACATTTTGCAGGTACGTTAAAAAAATTCAACTGTGTTATTTTTTTTAAGATTTGAACTGTCAGTTTCAGAAAATTGACATACAGTCGGTTTTCCATTAACCCAATGGAGCAAACCGAAACCGGCTAAAACCATTAAGAAACCGAACCAATGGTTAATGAATTGGTTTGGTTTAGAATTTTAGAAATCGATAGTATTGGTTTCGGTTTTGGTTTGGTTAGAAACCGAACCAAAACCGACCATGAACAGCCCTAGTTTTAGCGTGTTTTGTTCCTTAATTAATCAACTATATATATTGTTAGCAGTAAATCTATGATAACGTCGAGCTCAAAACGTTTGTTTTTTTAACTAATGTTCTTGATAAACCAATCCAGTTTATCCATTCATGTGTCTGTAATCTTAGTGTTACAGATGCGGTATTTCTTGGTTATCAATGAAGAAAAGACGTGGTGTTGGTTGTGTCGGAGGTAGTGGTGGTGATGGTTCTGTTAACAGCAACTGACGGAGTTAAATAAATTAAAAAATAAATAATTAGTTAACTATTAACACGTTCAACCATGATCATGTGACCCAAACTCTAATTAAAAAAAAAATTGTGACCCAAACACAACTCTGGTCACTTTTGTATCCCGAAATCAAAATATCCCTTACTAGAAGTATCTTTACCGACTCAGAAAAAAAGGAAAAAAATCCTAACATATAACATATATTTTTTGTGAGAAATCAATCGGTAGATTCATGTACACCCTTCAAGTTATGGTTCCAACGGTTTCAGGATTTTCCTTTTGGTTTAAGCCGCTGGACAAGGTTGGTGTTTTGGTAAACTTCTAAAGTAAACTTGTTTTTGAAGTTTAGGAACTTAAGAGCCAAGTTAATTACTTGTTCCTAAAGCAAAGGTTTCTTAAGGGCTAAGTTTTTATTTTCTATATATACAAGACTAGAATAGTAGGTTTGTAGAAATCCAACCTAGAAGAGTGGTAAAACTTTGTGCTTAGGTTTTTGGTTTCTTTGTTGGGAGGGTCGAGTTCCACTGTGACCAAAATCGGTACGATTGGAGAACTTTTAGGAAGGATATTTTGGTGTTCCAATAAAAAATATTGTATCAGTTATAAATATTTACCTAATAGGCGTGGGAGAAAAATACCAAAAAAGTACACCTTATCTTCAAATAAAAACAAAGCATTGCATCAGTCAACAACAACAAGTCAGATCATTAACTTTTCTTCACCACCACCACCTTCTTCTTCACCACCACCATCACTTAGCAGCAGAGAGGCGAAATCATATACTTCTTCTTCTTCAACAATCAACAACAACATGTCAAGGTAAATCATTCATCTGATTATTTTTTTTTGAGATCGATTTAGGGTTTTATTTTCATTTTTGTGAATTTAATGTTCTTCTGGTTTATATGTCTCTGTATTCAAAATGAAACCCTAATTCTGACTTTTAAATTTAGACTGAAATTTCAAGCTTATAAATTCCGAGTTCATATATATATATTAAGCTTGGTGTGCGTTTACATTGAAGTGTTTTAGCCTATATTGTTGATTGGAAAGATGGGTTGCATCCTAATTACTAATTCTGAGGATACAACACCTGGAATTGGATTAGAATTTTAACATGTTGGATGGGTTCATAGTTTTTAATTAACCTTCATAGTTTTTGATTGCAGATGTCATATTTGTATAAATTTCAAGAAGTGTAAGTTCTGTAGCTAATGAACTCTGTCAATTTGCAAGATGATCAAATGTGACAACATGCTGGTCTACCTAGTATTTACATATGGCTAATTCTTAATTAACCTTCTCGCTAGAGACCTCCAGAATCTGCTTCCTTTTAAGGTTCACCCGTTGAATTTAACATATTAAAATTTATATAGTTAGTTGCACTACCAATGAGGGAGAACATATTAATTTCCTTGTTCATTATGTATGTACCCCCTAATATGACAACATCTTACTGCTAGATTGATTTTATGGATTGATTCATTCAAGTTTACTATATTTTTATTTGTTAAGTACAAGACAAAGGACTGGATGACTCTGTAAATGGTGAAGCTCAAAGCACTAAGTGATTCTGATCATAGCATTGGTGTTAATGTAAGACCAAAAGAAACTCGATCTACTTTGTTGTTGTCTTCTTAATGTTTAGGGTCCATAGGTTGAAATGGTGAACTTTTATTGCGATTGTTATCAGTTTCTTAAATGAATTTATTAGGCACTTCTTCAGTTGTTCATATATATATTTATCGATATAGTTATGGCTTCGTATATTAATGGTACTCTTGTTCTTCAACTTAAAGAAGCTGGTGCTCGTTGGCTTTATTCTTGATACCATACAGAATATGTATCTATCTCATGGCTCTCATTATAATGAATGTGTTTACAGTGTCGTTTCTTTATTGTTTGTGGTATTTCATGTTAAGTCCTATTATATTTTTAGTATGATGTTGTGTTTTTTTCGGGTTTGCTTATAACTGACATTGTGTTTTTGTTTAGTGTTTATTAGATAGATAACGCTCAAGATGACGAAGGTAATGTACTGGTTTTTCTTCTTTTTTGTGTTCTTTAGTACTTCCTTTCTTGTTAAAATATTTACTTCTCAAGATGATGAGCAGGCCAATAAAGTTCCTTTTTTGTTGCCTGTTGCAGACATATTTGGTGCTTTGCCAGACACCTCTTGATGCTTGAAGTTCATTCCTTGTCGCAGTCGCAGTATTATGGAATAGAAATGGTCCAAGTGGAAGTGTTGAACTTTACTGTTTTTTAAATGTTGAAATTTGAATTTAAGTACTTTATCTTGTTTTGAACTTTTGTATTTCTTGTGTACTTGTTAGAACAGTTAGTTTTAAACTTTTTTGTTGATTGTGTTTTGTCATTTGTGTATGTCACACTGTTTTGTATTTCTTGTATACTTGTTAGATGAATGCTAGGCTTGTGTATGTTACACACTTATACTGTTATTATGACTACTTGAATCAGGTAAAAACACGGTAACGGTCTAGAACCGGACCGATATCACAGGCACAAGTATCAAGAACATGGAACCGGCCACTAGGAGGTACATGGATCAGATTCTAAGGAAACCCGGACTGTACCGGCCCATGTGCATCCTTATACATAATGTACATTATGTTACTATTATCTCTACAAACCATAAGAGAAAGTTGTATTGCATGCATGGATGTGTTATCTATGAAAATGAAATACATAGTACATATTCATCAAACTACCATTTATTAATCATCATGTTAATTTAGTACATTATCATTAATTAGAGAGAATATCTAATGGATTATTAATTGTCGGAATATGGCACTTACAACTTTATTCTGTTTACAGCCTTTCCAGTTCCACTCTTCTTACTTACTGTCCGGATTAGACATTTTCTTTTCCTACGATCAGCTTGAGTTTGTTAGAATTCTCAAATTCTCAATCAGATTGCGAGTTGACATATATATACAAAAATGCTATGATAATCATCTCAAGTGCTCCCTGATATTTTAATTTGAATTAGTGACACCAACACCCACATGGATCATAACCCCAGATTTTTTTTTTATATATATAGTGCAAGAGCCTATACCTAAAATCCGTTTATATTCGCTAGATAGTGGATGGATTGTAGGTTTATGTTTATATTTAACTTAGAAGTCATTGTGGTGTGGTCCAAAGGGTACGTACGATTGTGCAAATGGAGTTTTCGGCTCAATATTTTGCATTTATCTGGTAAAACGGAAAAGGTTGGGGGACGTATGTTTATATACTACTAGAGCCAGTTACATTTATCATGCATGTTAACAGTTAATAGATAGATATTTTCTTGAATAAATTTAGCTCTAAGAGTTTTTCTGATATGATCATCATCAAATATACTAAAAGGACAAGTCCTTGCAGGTGTTGTTTGGATGAATGACCAAACATTGACTAGAACTGGTGAAAAAAATATATGTAATGAGAAACAGAATCATTTATTGAGTTTTGTTGTTTGTTTTGGACGAATAACACACCAATTATTTGCTTATATTTTATGATGGATACATGTGTTTGTACTCATTTTATGACACAATCAACCAGGTTCACGGTACTTTTTAAGCCATATTGGCGATCTAATACCATGCCTTGGGCTACTATTGTGCACAAGTGGTCTCATCAGTAAAGTGCCAACAATTCCAATATATTGAGAATTTTTTCGGTAAAAATGTGTGATCATGGTTTTTTGACAAGAAGGCATTTTAGTAATTCTGAAGCGGTCAGAGAATGATGCAAAGATTTGTCGAGCAAAGCAAGTGTGTGAAGACATTAGTGTAAGAAAGAGCGGGACGTGTCCATATTTTCAACCACAACAATTTGGTTATGATTTAACTTCTTATCAAACAGAAGATAGTGCATCTTGTTTTCACATCACAGATGGAATGGAATTGCAGATTGGTGGTGCTCTTATCTTAGAGAGAATAATTGTGAATGAAGACGAGATTGATTATATGGAAGGGTAAAAATGGTGAATCGTATAGATGGGTCGATATGAATGAAGATGGTTCCAACTAGTGTTCTCTGCAACATCAATAAATATCCAGGGTTTGCTCTCGGCAGAAATTTTAGGAAGAGAACAATCCGTTGAGTCAAAGTCTTCACCAAACAGAGAAGTTAAAGATCTTTGATCATGAGCATACATCCAAATCTGGGAAGGATGTTGCTTTAAAAGCTCAAAAGAACACAAAATTACTTGATAAAAGTAAAAGTGTTTGCATCTCTAAAGATGATTTTTCTGAGGCTGATTCATCAGATGAAGATCTTGACAAGTCAGTCTCATCGATCACAAGACAATTTAGGGATCTTCTTTTGAAGAGAAGTAAACGGTTCTCCAGAGATAAATCCAAGTCATCAGATAAACCCCAAAATCGTGTTCCTCCTAAAAACAGGGATAATGATGAAACTGATGACGAGGATATGCCTCAGTGCTTTAAGTGTAAAGGTTTTGGTCATTTTGCAAATGAGTATCCAAATCAAAAGAAATACACTGGGAACAAAGGTCTTGCTGCAACTTTTGATGAAATGTCTGACAACTATGATTCTAATGAAGACGAATAGTCAAGTGTTGAACTTATTTATGAAAACATTGATTTTGATAATTGTATCAATACATACATCAATCTCGATAGTATTTCAGGAGAAACCTCAACCTTTCTGGAAGAAAAAATTGACCTTTCTGTTGGAAACTTTCTGTCTAATGTTTCAGGTTCCACTATGTGTCTAGCAACTTGCACATCTCAGGCGCCTGAATTATATTCCAGGTTGACATGCTCATATTGTTCACTCAAAGGTCATGAACTATCAAAGTATTACAAGTAAAAACACAAATTGAGACATGTCAACAAACTTCAACGAAGAGCAAATCGATTAGCAAACAAGCTTAAACTTGTTCAAAAGACCGCAAAGGTATGTAAGATTTTATCTTCGTCAAAGAAGTTAGTTTTCAAGGATAAGACAAGACCATTGGAAAGAAACTTATAGTCTAAAAACTATGAGAAATAGGGCTCTATGAATTCCGATCGAAAAGGATGTGGTGGACAGATTATTGTTCATCCCAGCACAACTTAAATTGTGTTGGTTAGTGCATCTTGTCTCATGTGCCTAATTGAAAGAGACAAGATTTTGCACATCTCAGGCTTTAAGAAAAGAAAAGTCTTTAGATGTTTTGATTTTTTTTGTTTTTTTTGCTCTGAGAGCATCGTAAAGTCTGGAATTCATGCCGCCTTTCATATCTAATTGATATTGGAAAGGACTTCCCTGGTTAATCAATAAAAGAGTGTTGAAATAGAAAATTTTTCCTTTTATATGGTTGAGAGTTGTGTGCACGAACCTGTGCGTTTAAAGGTTTCGTAATCCTACATATCTGTTTCTTTCCCTGAAACTCTTTTTAATCAAAGACTGCTTGCTGAGCTTATTTTGTGACTTCCTATCACAAACCCGTACGCATATGGATACTCCAAGCATCATGTCTTCTGATGGAAAAGATGTTAATATGATTGTTAAGCCATCAATCATGAAGGGAAAAAAAATCTCCGATACCTCCAACTTTGAAAAGAAAAAGAAGGAATGTGAGGAAGCCTAGAGTTGTTCCTTCAAATTCTCAGAAGTTTTATGATGTTCTTGAAGAGTTGAAGGAGACAAGAAAGGAGATTCAACAAATAAAGTCTTTTGTTATGAAAACTCTTGAAATTCAGAAGGCCCTGATTCGACATCATCAACCTATAAGGTTTGTTGGAATTGACTCCTTTATTCACGAACCATATGTTCCCATAGCTGTTGACGACAAGGAGTTCGGGGACGATAAAGAATTTTTCAGAGGTCTCAATGTCTAGGAAAACTTCTTATGAGAATTTTATTCTCGTGCTTTTAAGAAGAATAACTAGAGGTTGGAATATCCATTATTATGATTACACATATCTATGTCCAACGATTTTCATCTTCAATGTTCTTAGATTTATTTGTTTAAATTCTAAAGTTTGTTTGGAAGATGATTTTTTAAGTATTAATCTTTATGGTTTTATATATTGCAATTTGTTATGGGATATGTGTGTTTGCGTCCGTGAACTATGATTCCCCCATACAGGTCAAAAGTTAAGTCTGTCATATGTCGATATGCAAGTATTGATAAAAGATTGAATGGATTTTTGACAAATAAAAGTTAAGCCTTTTATGTCATTATGCAAATATTGACGGAAGAAAGGATGAACTTTTGTTTACAAAGATTAAGTCTATTATATGTCATTGTGCAGATAGTGATGAAATATAGAATGAATCTTTGTTTATTCCGCAGTATTGATCTTCGGTGATCCATATTTTTTATGTATATATTGTGCGGCTCCGTAAGTTCTCTTATGTTGAGCATTTCCGATTAAATTAATCATGGTTTCTATTGTGGATAATTTAATTGAGTATTTTGGATACAAATTCATGTTTCATGTGATTTGTTAATATCCAAAGAAATCCTTATTTTCTTGTGAAAGTAAGGTTGCTCTTGTTGTTCTTTCAGGAATGACATTTTATGGGGGAGAGTTCTTAATTGAACTTGTGCTTAATTGCCAATCTTTGTGGGAGTGCGGCTGTGGAATATTATAGGGGTTATCTTGTATCTTTATAAACTCCTTGATGAATGCATTTAGTTTCGGCTATATGATTGCATCTAGAAAGTTGATATGTACTTTCTTTTGGTCATGAAGTGTCTTCATGAAAATTTCATTAGGATCCCACTAGTTTCCGTACCTTTGCCAATTTTATTGACAAAAAGGGGGAGAATTAATGTATAGTTCACGCTACAAATACATATGGTTTTCGGATCATTGTGTAAGGGGGAGTGGTTTTCATGTGAGATGAAGTATTGACTAAGGGGGAGTGATACATTGATAGACGCATTTATGTGTCTAATTTGTTCTCAAAATTTCGTATTGTTAGTACTCGTTTTCGTCCTTATTATGGTGTTTTGTGTGTTTGTAGGTATTTTTTGGAAATAAATATTGTTGGAAAATTCGGATCGAAAATTTGCTCGGAGCACCCCCGAGGACATTTTCTATACGGACCCCCACTTTTGCTATGTGTAGCCCATTTTTCCACAACACCCATTTGTTATTCGACACCCATGACGTTGGATAAGGGCTAACCATCTTCTTCATTTCAAAAATTATGTTTTGGCGGGAAATATTTGGTTTCAATGGCAGAACTAGGGTTGCGAATTTGATCTTGTTTCAGCGAGACTAAAGAGCTGGAATTGTTTGGGTATCTTCCTTTGAGCCTAACAGGATTGTTTTGGGTCTTTGGTTCGATGGATTTTGGCTAGATTTCGAGTTAGAAGAAATCAGGGAGTAAAGCTGGCTAAATTAGGGTTGGAGTTTTTACGCAACTCAGTGAGACTCAACGGCTCAGATTGATTGGGTTTGTTCCTCTGGTGCTAACAGGCGTGGTATGGTTGATATTTTCGGTTCAAATTGGCTAGATTCTCGGTGGGAAGAAAACAGACGTGCGTGTGCAAAGGAGGAGATATTCACGGGATTCGCATGAGTTGGAGAGAGTTTTCGCATGCTAGAAAGATTCTACCAACCATTTGGATCGTGACAGAGATAACTAAGGAGATTTCGCAGCTGTATAACGCATGCAGGAGCAGAAAACGGAAAGAATATTATTCCGTGTCTGGCAGAATTATTGAGAATTATCCTGGAGTTATGATATTGATTCTTAGGCTATGTGGAGTATATAAAGAGTGTTCGGAGGTCAGAGAAACGGTACGGAGAGATTGGGAGAGTTTCAGAGCATCAGAAAGTCGAGATAATCGAGTTGCAGAAGACCACCATTTCTGCTGCTGCTGCGAAGAACACGAAGAACAAAGACCACCAGAGGTTGTCGTTCATGCTACAGTGACAACGACATTCATACGAGGGTCGCAGGGTTACAGTAACAACAACAGTTCATCTTTATCGTTTTCTGTGACAGTGTTTGCAACAACTATAAACGTTGCAAACACCCGATTTTCATCATTTTCTCCATTTCATCTTTGTAAACACCCTTTGAGCAATAATAATGATTTTTGAGCGTGTTTCCAACATGATGATGATCTAATTCTCTCACAACCAAGGCAATGAGGAAGCTATTTACGCATGAATAATTGGTAACTATTTCATTTTCTCTAATTTATAATTCACTCAATCACTGCTTTTGCAGAGTTTTTAATTGTTTGCAAAATTTTCTTCATTAGTTGTGATTCAATTAGATAGGTTATACTTTGTTTAGATAATCTAAGGTTAGGGGATACAATTAATATTTGAGAATTTGCCTGATTATTTGTGAGTTAAGAAAATAAGAGGCTTAAAGATAATTAGAGTTTTGGGTTATTTACCATCATTCATTCATGTGTAATAGTGGAATCAGTGTCTTGGTTATTTTCTCATATCTTGAAATCAATTTTGAGTTAAGTCTTCTTTATTTTTAAGTTTTATTAAGTCTAGATTATTTTTCTTTCACAAGCCTCAACGAACCTTTTGCTACAACTCAATTGAACATCACATCAATTTTTGGCGCCGCTGCCGGGGACTTGTCTTTAGGCTAGAGTTTTTAGATTTTTCTCTCTTTTTTCTAGGTTTTTTTTTTTGTTTTTTTTTTGTTCTTCTTTATGTTTTTGGGTTTTCGTCTTTTCCTTACAGAATTTGAAATTTGGAGCGAAAGAAAATTTTACCAAAGCTTTTGGTGAATACTTAAAGACTTGGAGTAAAGGGAAAAGCGAAAGGAGCGAAAGAAGAAGATTTTTTTTTATTTTATTAAAAAAGAGAGGAAAAAAAAGAGACATTTTTATTTATTTTTTAGATTTTTATTTTTTAGACTTTCCTTTTCTTTTGCACTTTATTTTTGGACTTTAAACTTTGGGACATTATTTTTTTAAACCCTACGGAAGAGTAGTTTAAATATAAACTGTGTGCAGAGAAGGACGACGATTACGATATCGTGTCGACCCCTCGGGTTCGTACATGACATAAGAGTCGTGACCCGAGTCGACTTCAGCGGTTCATCCCCCGTCTGGAACGGGAGGTAAGTTTGTCGAAACACTCCGGAATCCCCTGTCAGCGAGTTACTGTCTTCCTTCGTGTGAATATATGTCGAGGAACTGAAAACGGCTTCATAAATTTCCTAGTAAAGGGCAAGGACTGGCCATACAAGATAAGGGTTCGGATTTCATCACCGTTCTCTTATTGCCCGCCTTAGGAAAACGATACTTAACGCGAACCTAAGCTTTAAAATTTGGAATAGAACGAGACCAATAGGGTAACGAGCTTAATAGGAAAGTCATTCGAAAAATATTGGTTACTCTTTTTAGCATACTTCGAAGTTCATGATGGTTTCTGTGAGTTGAATGCGTGACTGCGCCGCCTTGTAATACCGGTGAGACCTTGGGTATCAAAGCTCCACTGAGCTTCCCTCGTCTCGATTCAACTTACTTTGACTCGGATTGATTCCAGAGGGTTTGCTTAAATTTTAACGAATTCCCTTTCGAAGGATTAGAAGTTGGTCTAGAAACAATCTAAGTGGAGCCATCATGCTTTTTGTTTGCTAGAAATCAGTAGGTTTGCTGTGGTAGAGTCCGCCTTGTTTGTGTTTGCATAGAATTTCTCTTCCTTTTAGGATTTTTTTTTCTTTTTCTTTTGTTTTTTTAGTGTATGCCCGAGGTCATTAGAGAACGGGCTTGGAAAAGAAACACTCTAGGTCGTTTGATTAGTGAAAAACCTAGTAGTTCTTATTGTGAAGATAGGGAGCTCGAAGACTCTTCTTTTGAGAGCCCTGTTTTTGGAAACTTCAGTTTTAAAAATCTGTCTCTTCTTGAGGAAAGTACCCCTAGTACTTCAGCTGTGCCAGCGATGGCAACTTTGAAAGATTACATGTTCCCAACTAGGACCAACCGAGCTTCGTGCATTAAATTGCCAGCCAATACGGCTAATTTAGAGATAAAACCTAGTATTCTTCAGATGATCCCTATATTCTTAGGAAAAGATGATGAGAACCCTTATTTTCATATTAGGGACTTTGAGGAAATTTGTGGGACAGTAAGAATAAAAGACCTTACTGATGAAGTTTTGAAACTTAAGATGTTCCCCTTTTCCTTGAAAGATAAAGCCAAGACCTGGATAAACAACCTACCATCTGAATCCATTGAAACATGGCAGGAACTTATTGCTGCTTTCTATGTGAAATTCTACCCTAAGCACAAAACTGCAGCTGTTAGGAAGAAAATTAGTGCTAGTATGCAACAAGAGGGAGAGTCTCTTTATAGGTTTTTAGAGAGATTCAATGATCTCCTATCCCAGTGTCCCCACCATGGATTCGATAAGATGAAACTCGTATAAATATTATTTATGATGGTTTAGACTATTCGACCAAAGCCATGGTCGAGTCTATGTGCGCTGGTGAGTTCACTAGTAAAAGTGTTGAGGATGCCTTTACCTTCTTAGGAGTTGTTGCTGAGAAATTCCAATAGTGGGAGTCTTGTGTTGAACCCCCTAAAAGACTCTTGGTTAATAGAAGTAGCACTAATATGGTAGATACGAGTTTTGCGTCAGATGCTAAGTTTGCTGCTTTGTCTAGAAGGTTAGAAGCTTTGGAATTGAATCAGCCTAAACATAGGTCTCTTGTTGAACCTGATGATAGGATTAGAGCCTCTCAAGTCTCTAGTTGTGAATTAGAACCCAATAACTCTTTTTGGGAAGGTCATGTTAGTGAAGAGCAAACCCATGCTGTCTATAACAATGCTAGGTTCGAGAACCGTCAGAAGTTTGACCCATACTCAGAGATCTACAACCCTGGTTGGAGAAACCATCCTAATTTCTCTTGGTCTAAAGGCCAGAATCAAGGTCAACCTAGTAATTCTCATCCTCCCCCAGGTTTTGCTATAATAAGAATTTTTCAGGTCAAGCCCAGTTCCAGAACCCTTCTGAGAATAGAATGACTAGCTTAGAGGAATCTCTTAGTATACTAAAAAAGAGCCAGGATATGCTATCACAAAGTCAGGAAATGTTAGTAAAGAGCCAGGTTAATTTTCAAGAGGAAACCAAGCAGAATTTTAAGAATAATTCCCAGTCTCTTGCTAAATTAGAACTTCAAGTCGGCCAAATAGGTACGTTCCTTACTGAGAGAGAACATGGAAGGTTCCCTAGTCATACTGATCCTAATCCAAAAGGAGAGAAATCGTAAAATCACGTGAATTTTATTACAACCCTTAGGAGTGGAAAGAAAGTTGACAATAAGGTTGCCATGCCTGATGGTGAACATGCTGTAGTTCACCCTTCTCAGCCAGAAAATGAGGAGACTGATAGAGTCTCTAAAGAAACCAATGAGGGTCCTAATGAGTCCGACTTTGTTCCCAGAGCCCCATTCCCAGAGATGCTAGTTCCAACTAAGAGGGAGTCCAACTTTAATGATATATTGGAGGTTTTTAAGCAGGTTACTATCAACCTCCCATTATTAGATGCGATTAAGCAGATTCCCGTTTATGCCAAGTTTCTTAAGGACTTGTGTAAACTAAAGCGTAAGCTTAGTGTCCAAAAGAAAGCCTTCCTAGCTAGTCATGTGAGTTCCATTATTCAAAATACCACTACTCCTAAGTATAAAGACCCAGGGTCCCCTATCATTTCTTGCACAATAGGTAAATACCGTGTTGAGAAAGCGTTGCTTGACTTAGGAGCCAGTCTGAACCTACTCCCATACCATGTGTACCTTAAGCTATGACTTGGTGAGATGAAACCCACCCAGATGACACTTCAGTTAGCTGATAGGTCCGTTAAAATTCCTCGTGGTGTGATCAAGGATGTTCTTATTGAGGTCGACAAGTTTATTTATCCAGTGGATTTTGTTATCCTAGATACCCAACCTGTCCCTGACCCAGAGAACCAGATACCAGTGATTTTAGGTCTCCCATTTTTAGCAACATCCAATGCGATCATTAATTGTCGAACTGGTATTATGAATTTGTCTTTTGGTAATATGACTATTGAGCTAAATGTCTTTCATATTAGTAAGCTTCCCTCTGAACTGGATGATTCGATCATAGAAGAAGTGAACATGATAGGAACATTAGTCGAGGAATCATTTCCAAACACGTTGATAGAAGATCCATTAGAGAAATGCCTAGATAACTTTGGGATTGATTTTGATGATGATAATGTTATTAATGAGGTGAATGCTTTGTTAGATTCAACCCCTTTGTTAGACACTAGTAATGGATGGAACCATAAGTTCGAACCACTACCAATTTCTAAGTCTACCCTAGTTCCTTCGTTAGAAGATCCTCCTAAGTTGGACCTAAAACCATTGCCAGATACCCTGAAGTATGTGTTTTTAGGCCCATCTGAGACTTTACCTGTGATTATAGCATCCGACTTGGATAGTGATCAGGAAAGTAGGCTAGTGACCGTCCTTCAAAACAACAAGGAAGCTTTAGGGTGGACTATAGAAGACATTAAGGGTATAATTACTACTGTTTGTATGCATCAGATCTATTTAGAGGAAGATACCAAACCTTCTAGAGAGATGCAACGAAGACTAAACCCTAATATGAAAGAAGTAGTTCGAACCGAGGTTCTTAAGCTGTTAGATGCAGGTATTATCTACCCCATTTCAGACAGTAAGTGGGTCAGCCCCGTTCAGGTTGTTCCCAAGAAATCCGGTATTACTGTAGTCCATAATGATAACAATGAGTTAATCCCAACCCGAGTGACCACGGGTTGGCGTGTTTGTATTGACTATAGAAAATTGAACAAGGTCACTAGGAAGGACCACTTTCCCCTTCCCTTCATCGACCAGATGCTAGAGAGATTAGCTGGACATAGTTATTACTACTTTTTAGATGGATACTCTGGCTATAATCAGATTGTTATTGCCCCAGAAGACCAGGAGAAAACCACTTTTACCTGTCCCTTTGGTACCTTAGCGTATAGACGCATGCCTTTCGGGCTATGTAACGCCCCTGCGACTTTTCAGCGTTGCATGATGAGCATATTTTCCGATATGGTAGAAAAGTCTTTAGAGGTCTTTATGGATGATTTTTCAGTGTTTGGTTCGTCTTTCGATGCGTGCTTGCATCTTTTGTCATTAGTGTTGACTAGTGTAAGGAAAAGAATCTAGTGCTTAATTGGGAGAAATGTCATTTCATGGTTCGATCAGGAATTGTTTTAGGGCATATCGTATCTTCTAAGGGTATAGAGGTAGGTAAAGCCAAAGTTGACCTTATCAAGACTTTACAGGTTCCAAAAACCGTAAGAGATATTAGGTCATTCTTAGAGCATGTAGGTTTTTATCGTCGATTCATTAAGGATTTTAGCTTGATTTCTAAACCTCTTTGCAATTTGCTTGCAAAAGATGTTAAGTTTGTCTTTGATGATGCTTGTTTAGAGTCTTTTGAGAAGCTTAAGTCTTTACTCACTACCGCCCCCATAGTCCAGGCACCCAACTGGAACCTACCCTTTGAGATCATGTGTGATGCTTCAGATTATGCTATTGGTGTTGTGCTAGGTCAGCGAGAAAACAAATTACTTCATGTGATTTACTATGCTAGCAAAACTCTGAATGATTCCCAGTTGAACTATACCACTACCGAGAAGGAACTGTTAGCCATTGTGTTTGCCTTAGACAAGTTTAGACCCTATCTCTTAGGTTCTAAGATCGTCATATATATTGATCATGCTGCTTTGAAATATCTTTTGTCTAAGAAGGATACAAAACCTAGATTGATTAGGTGGATCCTTTTGTTGCAAGAGGTCTCTCCAGACATTAAAGACAAAAAGGGTGCCGAAAATGTAGTAGCAGACCACTTGTCTAGGCTAGTTGTTGATTCCCCTGATGATTCCCTTCCTATAAGGGATAATTTTCCTGATGAACAACTTTTCTTTGTTACCCAATTACCTTGGTATGCGAATATCGTGAACTATCTTGTTACTGGTCGAATGCCCCAACATTTGGGTAAACAAGATCGTTATAGGTTTTTAGCAGAGGTTAAGCACTTCTTTTGGGATGATCCTTATTTGTTTAAGTATTGTCTAGACCAGATTATTAGGAGATGTATACCTGAGATTGACCAGTCCAGTATTATTTCCTTTTGTCATGATCATGCTTGTGGGGGTCACTTTAGTGCTAAGAAAACTGCTGTTAAGATATTGCAATGTGGATTCTATTGGCCTTCGTTATTTAAAGACTCCCATAGTTACTGTGTTACTTTTGAACGTTTCCAGAAATTAGGAACCATTTCCCGTAGGAATATGATGCCCTTGAACCCGATTTTAATTGTTGAGGTCTTTGATGTGTGGGGTATTGACTTTATGGGTCCGTTTCCTAATTCTTTTGGTAACCTTTACATCCTTGTTTCCGTAGACTATGTCTCTAAGTGGATTGAGGCGGTTGCGTGTAAAACCAATGACCATAGGGTTGTGATTGAGTTCTTGAAAAATAATATACTTACACGTTTTGGTACACCGCGAGCTATAATTAGTGATGGAGGGTCGCACTTTTGTAATGGCCCTTTTAGGCTTCTGATGAAGAAATATGGTATTACACATAAGGTAGCTACCCCGTATCATCCACAGACTAGTGGTCAGGTAGAGGTTTCCAATAGGGAGATAAAACGTATATTAGAGAAAACAGTTAATCCTAATCGGAAAGACTGGTCGTCTAGGCTTACTGATGCCTTATGGGCGTACCGTACTGCGTTTAAGACCCCCATTGGAATGTCACCTTATCGTCTTGTGTATGGAAAGGCATGTCATTTACCTGTTGAGTTAGAACATAGAGCTTATTGGGATGTTAAGCAGCTAAATTTTTCACTTGACAAGGCAGAATCCCATAGGAAACTCCAGCTCAATGAGTTGGAAGAGATTCGTAGAGATGCATACGATGGTGCTAAGGAGTATAAGAACAAAATGAAACTTGTGCATGATAGATATATCTTATGAAAGTTATTTTCTCCAGGTCAAAAAGTTCTTCTGTATGATACTCGTTTGCATCTATTTCCCGGGAAGTTACGCTCTCGGTGGACCGGTCCTTTTGTAGTCCGTACTGTTTTTCCTCATGGAGTTGTTGAGATCGAGACACCGGATGGTAGTAGTTCTTCAAAGGTTAACGGTCAGCGATTGAAACCCTTTTTAGAGCCCTTTCCTATAGGTGATGTTAAGGAGGTCCCTCTGGAGGACCCTGCTTACCCTTGATTGACCATCGAGGCGATTGTATGTTGTATATTAGTTTTTGATTTTCTCTCTCTTCACCCAGGTACTATCTTTCCAACTTCTCATCGTGTTATTTTACTTTTGGTATTGCTCTTTCATTAGAAACATTGAGGACAATGTTAGATTTAAGTTTGGGGGTGGGGAAGAACTTTTTAGTTGCACTTTTGAAACTTCTAGCGTCACATGGTATCCAGTTATCTAAGTTTACATACTGTTTCTCACCGAAAAGATAGAAATTGGAATGCTAGGGATAACAACCTTTTGAGACATTAGAGAAAAAGACATTGAGATCCTTGAAATTCAGGTGAGAACTTGTTCCTTTTAGAGGGTAACCGTGATGGACCTAACCATCCATGATGAAAAGGAAAGTAGGTCAGGAAATGCCAGAAAAACAAAGCAACCTCACAATGTAGTCTTAGTTACTGGATTACGACTCTCTCTCAGTAGAAACTTATCATCATCAACAAGCGAAGAGACATCAAAATCTATGAAGAAAGTTGAAGACGTTTAAGGTTTAGAAGCAACAATAGAAAAGAATAATTCAAAAATCAAAGTTGAAGACTTAGTTACAAGAAGTTATAAGAGCAAATGATATAAGTTATTGGAATTCATGATACCAAGACATCACAAGTTGCGAAGATCCAAGTTTTAAATTCCTTCTCTCATGGCCATGTAAAATTGTCTTGTAACTTTTGAAAAAAAAAATGAATGAAAAAAATGAAGAAAAAGAAAATAGGAAAAAAAATGAAATATGAAAAATAAAATAAAAAATCATTACGTTCTTTTTGTTCTATAATTAATTTTTTGTTTAATATGGCCATAGGGAAGTAGAAATTTTTAAGTCAAGCAAGAAATCAAAGAGCAGAGTTAATTGTCAAGGTTCTATGAGGTTCGATAGTTTATCATCAACAGTTGAAGAATGAAGAAGACGTTGTTTCTACTGAGCACTATGAGAGAGTCGAAGAAAGATACATTTGGTTGCTTTGTTAGTTCGCTTTCAATCTGGCACAAGATCTTTCTAGCATTGGTTTAACTCATCACACGTAATTAGTCCAGCTGTGTAGCAGATGTCCCTCTCATCTTTATCTCTCTCATAATCTTATCCAGCTATAAATCAGCGGACGCCTCTTACAATGTTTATCTAGCTGTGTAGCGGATATCTCTTTATCTAGCAGTGTTGCGGATGTGTCTCCCCTTTTCTTTAGTCAGCTTTAGAGATGACACCTTTAATTTCTCTAGCATTCTAGTTACTTGGAGATAGGTTGAGAATTTGTATGTCCTCATAGCTCTTTGGATACTTGTGACCAATTAGAAGTCATGGTTTTGTGGGTACACCTCTGGTAAACCCTCCCGAGATTAATTCGGTTTTATTTTTTATTAGTTTTGCTCGAGGACTAGCAAATATTAAGTTTGGGGGTATTTGATAGACGCATTTATGTGTCTAATTTGTCCTCAATGTTTCGTATTGTTAGTACTCGTTTTCGTCCTTATTGTGGTGTTTTGTGTGTTTGTAGGTATTTTTTGGAAATAAATATTGTTGGAAAATTCGGCTCGAAAAGTTGCTCGGAGCACCCCCGAGGACATTTTCTATACGGACCCCCACTTTTGCTATGTGTCACCCACGTCTATGTGTATCCCATTTTTCCACAGCACCCATTTGTTATTCGACACCCAGGACGTTGGATAAGGGCTAACCATCTTCTTCATTTCAAAAATTATGTTTTGGCGGGAAATATTTGGTTTCAATGGCAGAACTAGGGTTGCGAATTTGATCTTGTTTCAGCGAGACTAAATAGCTGGAATTGTTTGGGTATCTTCCTTTGATCCTAACATGATTGTTTTGGGTCTTTGGTTCGATGGATTTTGGCTAGAACTCGAGTTAGAAGAAATCAGGGAGTAAAGCTGGCTAAATTAGGGTTGGAGTTTTTACGCAACTCAGTGAGACTCAACGACTCAGATTGATTGGGTTTGTTCCTCTGGTGTTAACAGGCGTGGTATGGTTGATATTTTCGGTTCAAATTGGCTAGATTCTCGGTGGGAAGAAAACAGACGTGCGTGTGCAAGGGAAGAGATACTCACGGGATTCGCATGAGTTGGAGAGAGTTTGCGCATGCTAGGAAGATTCTACCAACCATTTGGATCGTGACAGAGATAACTAAGGAGATTTTGCAGCTGTATAACGCATGCAGGAGCAGAAAAGGGAAAAAATATTATTCCGCGTCTTGCAGAATTATTAAGAATTATCCTGGAGTTATGAAAATGACAACGATTTTTAGGCTCTGTGGAGTATATAAAGAGTGTTCGGAGGTCAGAGAAACGGGACGGAGAGATTGGGAGAGTTTTAGAGCATCAGAAAGTCGAAATAATCGAGTTGCAGAAGACCGCCATTTCTGCTGCTGCTGCGAAGAACACGAAGAACAAAGACCACCAGAGGATGTCGTTCATGCTACAGTGACAACGACATTCATACGAGGGTCGCAGAGTTACAGTAACAACAACAATTCATCTTTATAGTTTTCTGTAACAGTGTTTGCAACAACTATAAACGTTGCAAAAACCCGATTTTCATCATTTTCTCCATTTCATCTTTGTAAACACCCTTTGAGCAATAATAATGATTTTTGAGCGTGTTTCCAACATGATGATGAGCTAATTCTCTCACAACCAAGGCAATGAGGAACCTATTTACGCATGAATAATTGGTAACTATTTTATTTTCTCTAATTCATAATTTATAATTCACTCAATCACTGCTTTTGCAGAGTTTTTAATTGTTTGCATAATTTTCTTCATTAGTTGTGATTCAATTAGATAGGTTATACTTTGTTTAGATAATCTAAGGTTAGGGGATACAATTAATATTTGAGAATTTGCTTGATTATTTGTGAGTTAAGAAAATAAGGGGCTTAAAGATAATTAGAGTTTTGGGTTATTTACCATCATTCATTCATGTGTAATAGTGGAATCAGTGTCTTGGTTATTTTCTCATATCTTGAAATCAATTTTGAGTTATATTTTCTTTATTTTTAAGTTTTATTAAGTCTAGAATCTTTTGCTTTCACAAGCCTCAACGAACCTTTTACTACAACTCAATTGAACATCACCTCATACATATCACCATAGTATTGTTGTCAAGGTTGTGATACAATTGAACTTTGATGTTGTGTAATAATACTATGACACTTTGTAACAACGATTGAGAGATTTTGTTTTCTCATTGTTATGGCTACGGATCTTCAACAACGATGATGCTGAGTTGAATTTCTTTGGAATCATTGGAGTACTTGGAAGTGACGAAGATTTCGAGTAATGATGAAGAACCAAGGAGATCATGCATGTGAAAGAGAATATGCAAAGTTTATTTATTTTGTATTCCATAAGTATTGATAGTTTTGTCACTAAAATTGACAAAGGGGGAGATTGTTAGAGCACTGCTCGGTCGAACTCGCAAGCGTTGCTATCTCAAGCTTGTTTTTAAAGTTTAGTTGCCAAAACTATAAGTCTTGATTTCTAGTCTACTTATAGCTATGTCTCGGACTAGGATAGAAAGTGTAGTTGATCTCTAGACTCCACGACATTCATCATACAAAGACGAAGAACTACTCAAGGAACTGGTGGAACTTCGTCGACTAAAAGGTATGTGGAGACTTGAACTTTTCTATCACTCAAATGTTTATCTACTTTATCTCCTATCTTGAGACAAAAGTCGTATTGCTAATAGACTTCGATTATACATATTTGCTATTTCGAGCCGGGTTTATCTCGTTTATATATTTCTCGAAATATGTGTTGGTAAGATTTCGCTTTGGCCAAGTTCATCTTTACAAGTGATGAAAGTCATGTTGATTATTTCAATATCTTGAAAATCGCTTTGATGAAAAATAGTGTGTGAATAACCTCTATTTAACATCCTCTAAGAATGTTTGAATGATTGAAATGAGAGTTTAGAATATATAACCTTGAATGAATATAAACATTGTATGTGAACTCATACTTGTGTAAATCCAAAATCCTTGAACTAAAGTATGCGTACTTTACTGGTTCAGGATGTCCGGAAGCTAAGTCCGCGTACCCGTACACGTACTGCCGGAAGTTCACATCCCGTAAATTTCTACTGGAGTTTGTGAACTGAAAACGAACTCAATCCGGGTACTTAAGTATGCGTACCGGTATGCATACTTGAGTGGGTTATTTTCTAAAAACGGTTTATTCGTGAACTAAAACATATATAAACTAAGGAATACATATTTGCAAACCGTGGCTATAATGTTCATGAATCGATTCGAGTGGATGAAAATCTTTTTTGTTTCGATTGTGTCTTATATACTTCTATGAGATCCAAGCAATTGAACAACTCTCTAACTAGTTCTTTTGAGTCATTTGAACTAGTTATGGTGAAGATGAATAAGGTTGATATGAAAGTTCTCATATGGCTAACCATTGGTTAACTACTGTTGAATCAACAAGGTGTACACGTTTAGGTACGGTTACACAAACCTAAATGAACGTGCATTTCATTTGTGTATAACATGCTAAGTTCGATCTAACGGTTGAAAGATATTAGCTTGAATTTAATCAGGTTTTCATCTAACGGTGAATATCGAATGCTTTGTTATCAAGGTAGCATTGATTGCAAACCCTGATTTGAAGACTATATAAAGGAGAACTCTAGCAACTGGGAAACCTAATCCCCAAACCTCCTGTGTGATACTAGTTGTATAATCTAGAGTTGATTCTCCTTTAACCCTAGGTTTCTACCAAGACCATGTAGGTTAACGACTTGAAGACTTCATTGGGATTGTGAATCCAGAGCCAACTATTTTCTCTGTAGTTGCGTGATCTGATCTTGATGTTTCTATCATGATTGAGTGCAATCGTAAGATTGGCTTGAGATTAATTTCTCTGATAGGCAAGATAGAAAAGTAGTCACAAACATCTTCATCTTATCGTTTGTGATTCCACAATATCTTGTTTCGCTAGTCGATTAAGATTATTGTGAGGTGATTGATATTTCTTGGCTGTTCTTCAGGAATATAAGTCATGTATATCAATTGGTTCCTGTTCACCTTGATTTATCAAAAGTCGGAACAAAACTCGTAGGAATTTCTGTGGGAGACAGATTTATCTATTCTTGTAGACTTTTCTTTGTAATACAGATTTGTTTATTAAAGTCTTCGACTTTGGGTCGTAGCAACTCTTAGTTGTGGGTGAGATCAGCTAAGGGAATCAAGTGCGTAGTATCCTGCTGGGATCATAGACGTAAGGAGCGCAACTGTACCTTGGATCAGTGTGAGATTGATTGGGGTTCAAATACAGTCTAGACCAAAGTTAGTTTGTAGTAGGCTAGTGTCTGTAGCGGCTCAATATAGTGTGTGTTCAATCTGGACTAGGTCCCATTTTTCTTTTTATTTGCCGTTTCTTCGTTAACAAAACTTCTGGTGTCTGTGTTATTTCTTTTCCTCATTATATTTTGTTATATAATTGAAATATTACAGGTTGTGCGCTGAATCGATCAATTGGTAAATCCAACCTTTGGTTGTTGATTGAAATTGATTGATCCTTGAACATTGGTCCTTGGTACCGTTCAAGTTAATTTCTCTTGCATTCAATTAGACTCGCAGATTGTTATTTGCTTGAGTGAGTATTGAATCGAGAAATTGAGATATAACTCTTTGATATACTTTTCTCAAGATTGAGTGTGACTGTCTAGTTGATTCTCTTGAAAGTATATTGAGAGTTAGTTCATACAGATTGCTAAGTGAAATATTGGGTGAGGTTGTTGTACCCCCACTTTTTTGGTAACATGAGTCTTTTTTCGAGTGTTGGGAGAGATTTAAAGACTTGGTTTCTAGCTGCCCTCATCATGGATATGAAACCTGGAGAGTTGTTAATTTTTTTTATGATGGTTTAAGTTTAGGTATGCGTTAGTTTGTTGAAATGATGTCTAATGGGGAATTTTTGAATAAGTCATGATGAGTGCCACATATTGCATATTTCTACATCTTTTTTATTGGCAATTAACTCATCTTTTGCACTTTAAAATCATATATTAACCCAAATTCTGTATTTTCATTGTTTTCAAGAATAAATACTTTTACTAATTAATTTTATGTTTTAGGTACTAAAAAAAGCTTGGATGAATTGAGATGCCAAAAGAGCAGAAATTTGGTGGCCAGAGGCTTAAAGGCAATGAGAAACGTAGAAGAATATCATGCAAGAAGCCGCTTGCAAGAGATACGCTAGCAGTGGGCTTGATATATCAGCTTTGAAGAAGACATGGGCTTGGTAGAAAACCCAAGAACCAAACCCGTTCCCAAATCCGTTTCCATACCCGAGACATCAAACCCAACAACTGTTCAAGATCCAACGGTATCTATACACGGTGTATCGACATCTGAAGCATCCGCTCAACACCCTAGTCCCCTCTATTTCCTCCCCTACTCTAACAGAAACCAAACCTATCTCCATTTCCTCTTCCATTTCACAGAACCAGCACCACCGACCCTCCTTCATCAAATTCATCTCCCTGACAATCTCTGCTCACAGCCACCAACATAGTTAAACTCTTGATCTCTATCTCTCTCAATCTTATCTTTTTCTTTATCAAGAACAGTAACCCTAGGAGCTAGGATTGAGAGAGATAAGACTAGGGTTTTGTTCAACAACTGGAAATTCAGTCCTGCAGAGTTGAATTGAAGATAAGAACTGTCAGAAAACGCATTTTGGTGAGTTAGGTCCCTCTTAATTGTCGAATTGAAGAAGAATAGGGAGAATTTTGTGTATAAATAGGGGTTAAGGCTTTGTAATTGAACATCCAGTTTTAGCTGAATCAACTCTTTAGTTAATATCATTGTGTTTTAATCATCTTCATCATGTTCTATTTCCATTTGCTAGGGTTTAGATGAAACCCCTAATTGTATGCTAGGTTAGTCAATTTCCTGTTTATGTTCTTGTTGTGCTTCATTGCTTTAGGAATGATAGTTAGCTAATGAATCAAATTAGCCTGTGATTAGTTGTACTGTAAGAAGACAGCTAATACTAGGGGTGAGTTAGTGAAATTAGTTGATAAATTATCCATTTGAGACCTTCAAGGAAGGGACAAGAACATCACTTGAGTTTGTATTGCCTTAGTATAGGATTAGGAGGTGGATTCAATCACCCTAGTACTCCTCAGTCAATTGTTTACAATCTTTCCACTGCATCTTTACTTCATAATATGTTTACTACTAGTTCACGACTCAAATCTTGTCGTATCGACACACAACAAACACCCCCTTTGTGTTATTGTTACTTGAATCAGTTGTAGTAAGACTTTAGGATCAACTTTACACCCACCTTGTCCCTGAGGATCGACTCGTACTTACCCTGTTTACAGACTCGACGCTGTATACTTGCAGTTAGTACAATTGTAGGTACTGTTTAAAACCTACCAAGTTTTTGGCGCTGCTGCCGGGAACTCGGTAGCGGTGTACTTGTTTATTTGGTTAACTTTACTGATTTCTTATAACCCTGTGTATATTTGTGGTTAGATTTTCTGTTGTTGTTAGTAGAATATGGCTAATTAAACCCATCTGTATATATTGCATCTTGCATTCTGTAACTTTCAGGTTGTTAATCTGTAGGTTGTTGAACTGCATTCCTGCCATCTTTAGTGTAACTTGCATCTAGGACTCTTAGCTGCACCTTTGTTATCTTAGTTAGTTTACTTTGCATCATTGATTTCCTGTTGTTATAGTATAACTTAGTAGTTAGTTCATCCGTTATATACTCGGAATCTTGTTCTTAGTATTGGCTGTAGCTTTTGAACTTTAAGGGTGTACTGATAATAGTTTTGTTTTTTTTTTGTTTTTTTTGTAATAGCTAGCTGTAGTTAAATATTTATGTACTAGTTGTTCTCTAAGTTAACAAGTTTTTTTTTTTTTTTAATTTAAATTCATACATTTTTAAGTGCCCATTATTTTAATCTTTTGCCTTTTAAGTTTTAGGAATCGTTCATGTAATCATTTTGTAAGTATGCATAGTAAGCAATAGCGACTAGGTTCGTAAGATGTTGTTTTAGTATAGATTTCATTTTTCTGCAGTGTTTTGATTTTCGCATCTCATTTAGGAATTTGGTCCTGTAGTTTTTTTTGACTGTGCATTTCATTTTTTTTTGTAGCCTGTGTATATTGATCTTGGAAAATTTAGATTTAGTTTGTACTTTAGATTTAGTCCGCAATCTGTAGCTTAGTTATAGTACTAGTGCAATCTGTACATTTCAGTCTTTGTTAATCTGTAGCTTTTGTTTTGTAACACATCTCTTCATGTTGATAAGTTAAGTTATTTGCTTCTTTTGTTTCTAGTGTAACATAGATATAGACTGTAAACCATTTCCCTTAGATAATTTTTCTTTTTGTTGCTGTCCACTTTTCTTATTTCATTCAGTAGATTGCATATTAGATGAAAGTGTCTTTGTCCTGTAGCTTGTGTTCTTTTTTTTTTTTTTTTTTTTTTTTTTT
>NC_039367.1:48449733-48584995 GCF_003573695.1 Papaver somniferum
GTTTAGTAGTGCATGAACTTGTTAAGTGTAGTAATATAGCATTTTCATTTCATTTTGTTTACTGTCAGTGGAATTAGATATCAGTTTCTGTCATTTACCAATTGTTTTTATACTTGTTGTTGCTAGTTTTTAGTGTAGGGGTTTAATAGGTGTTGTTTTTATAGTATACTGTAGCCTTGCTAAATCTTTTTCGATCTCACCGTTTTAGTTAGGAAATTTTAGACTTCCACATTCTGTAGCATTCACATTTCTGTAATTCTTTTTTCCTAGCTAGTTACATTTTGTTAATTTTTAGGCATTAAAATTGTGTCTGTAGTTAAATTTTTCTTTAAGTAAGTCGCAGTACAGACTCTATAGAGTCTCATTTAGATTGCATTCATATAGTCATGTTTGTAAAGTAATAGTAGTTCATTTAAAGAATATATATATAAAAAAAATAAAAAATAAAATTATCATTTCATTTTCTATATAAGTTTAACTGATTTGTCTCTTTGCTTTGGTTGCATATCTCTGGTTACTGAAATTCTCTTCTGAGATCAACAGGTACCTGCGACATCTCTCTGCGAAACAAGGAAAGAAAGGACAAGGAACAGAACAAATTTGTGTCGTGCGTAAACTCGGTTCTGTACCAGCAATATCGTTTTCAAAACTTATCTATTGTCATGACTATGTGAATGCTATAACATATTTTCCTGCTAAAACTGGTTGCTTTACATAGCCCTGTCAAAATCCATGCAACACATTTTTTGTGCATGATTGTATGATACTTGAGCAGCGCATATACTAGCTGAAATTGTTATTTCTACGAGCATATCTCAGTCGCTGAAAACCTTTGTATCTGTCTGCATGTATGTGTGAAAATGTTACCGATTCCATAAGCATTGCCTCCCTGATTTACGCATTGCTGCTTGCCTGATTTGTACAGACATATCAGATCTGTGTGCGTAGTTCCAGGTATTAGCTTTCGATTCTCTTGAACTTTGTTTCCCTGAATTGCGATTCTCTTGGTTGTCTAAGTGCTATAACATGGTTGACTGATATATGCTAGGCTATGATTGTCACTTTCCGTGACCAAACAAACCGACTAGTAAAAATTAGCCAAGAGGACGTAGTCGACATACCCATTGCAGTAGTAGACAGACCAGCCCAACCTGAGACAATGGGTGATGAAGTAAACCAACCCCGTAGTCTCAAGGACTATATGTACCCAACAAGGGAAAGCCAGCCCTCTTGTATTGTCTTGCCAGCTGCTGCTGGCCAGTTTGAACTTAAGGCAAGTACCATTCACATGCTCCCTGTTTTCAGAGGGGTTAAAACCCCTACCACCATGTTAGAGAGTTTGAAGAAATTTGTGGGACTCTGCGTTTTGACCAAATGCCAGAGGAGTCCCTGAAATTGAGACTATTTCCTTTCTCTTGAAAGGAAAAGGCCAAGTCTTGGCTGTATGCCCTGCAGCCACAGTCCATTAGAACATGAGATGATCTTACAAAAGAATTTTTCAAAAAGTTCTTCCCTAACCATAAGACTGCGACCATTCGTCAAAGTCTGAATAGTTTTATGCAATTAGATGGAGAGACTCTAGCCAAATATTTAGAAAGGTTCAATGAATTATTGCTCCAATGTCCTCACCATGGTTTTGAAAAATGGAGACTTGTGCAAATTTTTTATGAAGGTCTAGATGTTGATACACGAACCACAGTTGAGTCAATGTGCAACGGTGCATTTACTGACAAAAGTGTTGATGAGTCTTGGACTTTCTTAATTGAAGTCGCTGAAAAGACTCAGCAGTGGGAGTCCATTCATGAACCTAGAAAGACTGCCCCAATAGCAAATGCCCATAGAGTTGAATCTGACTTTGAGGGAAATGCAAAGATTGCATCTTTGGCTAGAAGAGTACAAGCGCTAGAGCTGCAGAAGAATGTGAAACCTATTGCCCCTACTCTTCGTGACCAAATTGAGATGGCCACTTGTGCCGCATGCCATAGTTCAGACCACCTAGTGGATAGTTGTCCAGACCTACAAGCATTTCATGAGTCTAGACTTGAACAAGCCAATGCTTTGTACCATAAGCAAGAGAACAATCCTTATTCTCAGACCTACAACCCAGGGTGGAGAACTCACCCAAACTTTTCATGGTCTAAAGGGCCAGTACAAGGGGGTACAACTAGTAATAACCAAGGATATTCATATCCTAGAAACCCCCAAGTACAGTCACACACACAATACCCTGTATAGAAAAGGCCAAACTTTGATGATGGTGTAAACCAAATGAATCAAATTCTTTTGCAATATCAGAAGTTAAATGACCAAAGGCTTGCGAGTTTAGAACTCAAACTGGGCCAAATTTGTGATGCATTTAATGAGAGGGAAAAGGGTAAACTCCCTAGTCAGCCTCAACAAAATCCTAAAAGTGCATTTCAGGCGAGTACGTCTACTTGCAATGAGTCCTCACATGATCAGTTGAATGCAGTCACCACTCTCCGTTAGAGTTATTAAAAATAATGTAGGCATGCCACACACAAATGGGTCTGAGTCAGACTCACCTTTGCACACTACTGCACAAAAAACACCTGTTGTAGAAAATGAATCTTAGCATGTTGACAAATCTAAAAGTTCTACTAATGTGAATGTTTCTTTGCCATGTCATGTGCATGTTGCTCCATTCCCGCAAAGGTTGGTGCAGCAAAAAGGGGGTAACCAGTACAACGAGATACTGGAGATGTTTAAACGAGTTAACATAAACATTCCATTTCTCGAAGCAATCAGGCAGATACCCACCTATGCTAAGTTTTTGAAAAATCTTTGCACACAAAAGAGAAAGCTCCATGTGCACAAACGTGCATTTCTCACTGAGCAGGTAAGTTCCATAATTCAAAACAAGATCCCAACTAAGTTTAGGGACCCAGGTTCTCCAACAATCACGTGCACCATAGGCGACCATGTGGTCGAAAAAGCTTTACTAGACTTAGGAGCAAGTGTCAATCTATTGCCATACTCTGTGTATGTGCATTTAGGACTTGGGGAGCTGAAACCCACTCCTGTTACCATACAATTAGTGGACAGATCTGTGAGAATCCCTCGTGGTATTGTCGAAGATGTGTTGATCAAGGTTGATAAACTTTTCTTTCCTGTGGACTTCATTGTGTTAGATACTCAACCTGTGCAAAATCCAGATAGTCACATTCCTGTCATTTTAGGACGTCCTTTCCTGAAGACGTCCAATGCCATCATAAATTGTCGTAATGGAGTGTTGAAATTGTCTTTTGGTAACATGAGCGTAGAATTAAATGTTTTCAATATTAGTCAACAACCCAATGATTGTGATGATACTGAAATGCATGAGATTAACATGATTGAGAGTCTGATTCAAGACTCATTGCCTGACATCTTATCCGTGGACCCTTTGCAAGCATGTTTAGATAACTTTGACTTAGATCTTTTCGATTCTGAGTACATTAGTGAAGTGCACTCTTTGCTTGAATCTGTACCATCCATGGATATTGCTAAATGGCGGAATGTAGTGGAACCACTTCCACTCTCTGATTCCAAAACCGTCCCATCTCTTGTCGAACCACCTAAGCTTGATTTGAAACCATTGCCTGACACTTTGAAATATGCTTTCTTAGGTTCTTCTGATACTTTGCCTGTTATTATTGCATCATGTTTAGACACTGAACAGGAAAGTAAAATTTTAGAAGTACTTAAAGAGCATAAGGAGGCCTTAGGTTGGAACATCCCAGACCTTAAGGGTAGAAGTCCCACAATTTGCATGCATCATATAAATCTTGAAGAAAATACTAAACCATCTAGGGAAATGCAAAGGAGACTTAAACCCAACATGAGAGATGTTGTTAAAAGTGAGATTCTGAAATTGCTTGATGCGGGTATCATATACCCAATTCCAGATAGCCAATGGGTCAGTCCCATACAAGTTGTACCTAAAACGTCTGCCATTACTGTAGTTCAAAATGAAATGAATGAGCTAGTAACCACTCGTGTAACCACAGGGTGTCGAGTTTGCATTGACTATAGGAAGTTGAACACAACAACAAAGAAAGACCACTTTCCCCTTCCCTTCATTGACCAAATGCTAGAAAGGTTGTCGAGGCATAGTCACTATTGTTTCTTAGATGGCTATTCGGGTTATAACCAGATTCATACAACACCTGAAGATCAACCAAAGACCACGTTTACCTGTCCATATGGTACATTTTCTTATAGTCGTATGCCTTTTGGGTTGTGTAATGCACCCGCTACTTTTCAACGTTGCATGATGAGCATTTTTTCTGACATGGTAGATAAATTTCTTGAAATTTTCATGGATGATTTTTATGTATTTGGGTCTTCTTTTGATGAATGTTTACATCATCTTACTCTTGTGTTGATTCGATGTAAAGAAAAGAATTTGGTTTTGAATTGGGAAAAATGTCACTTTATGGTTAACTCAGGCATAGTTATAGGGTATATCATTTCTGAAAAAGGCATAGAAGTAGATAAAGCTAAAGTTGATCTCATACAACACTTGCCTCAACCTCGCTCTGTGAGGGAGATAAGATCATTCTTAGGCCACGCCGGTTTTTACCGACGATCCATCAAAAACTTTAGTAAAATTTCAAGACCCTTGTGTAGCCTTCTTGCAAAAGATGTTGCATTTGTCTTTGATGATGCTTGTAAGGAAGCATGAGAGCAATTGAAAGCTCTTCTCACACCTGCCCTTATAGTCAGACCACCTGATTGGACCTTACCATTTGAAATTATGTGTGATGTGTTTGACTATGTTGTAGGAGTTGTTTTAGGTCAGCGATTAGACAAACTCCCTTATGTGATCTACTATGCTAGTAAAACACTTAATGATGCTCAACTGAATTATTCAACTACTGAGAAAGAATTGCTAGCTGTTGTGTTTGCATTGGATAAGTTTAGATCTTATTTGATATGATCTAAAGTGATCATTAACTCTGACCATGCTGCATTGAAATATCTTATGTCTAAGAAAGATGCTAAGGCTCGTCTAATTCGATGGATACTCTTGTTACAAGAGTTCAATCTCGAAATTCGAGATAAGAAAGGGTCTGAAAATGTTGTTGCTGATCACTTGTCTAGGTTGAATGTTGAGTCTGTCGATGAATCTTTGCTTATTAGAGAATCATTCCATGATGAACAATTGATGCTTGTGTCTGAAATGCCATGGCTTGCTGATATTGTTAACTACCTTGCTACTGGTAGAATGCCCTTGCATTGGTCTAGACAAGACCGTTCTAAATTCTTGGTTGTGGTGAAATGTTTCTTTTGGGATGACCCATACTTATTTAAATACTTCCCAGACCAACTCATTAGGAGATGTGTCCCCAAGTATGGATCTCTTTTTGTCATTACCATGCATGTGCAGGCCATTTTAGTGCCAAGAAAACTGCTGCAGAGATCTTGCAAAGTGGTTTCTATTGGCCATCATTGTTCAAAGATAGTCATGCCTTTTGTGTTGCTTGTGAACGATGTCAGAAATTAGGAAGTATCTCAAAAGGAAACATGCTACCCTTACAACCTATTTTGGTTGTTGAATTATTTGATGTATGGGGTATTGATTTCATGGGTCCCTTTTCTAATTCTGAAGGTAAGTTGTACATTCTTGTTGTTGTTGATTATGTTTCTAAGTGGGTAGAAGCAATTGCCTCCAAAACAAATGACCATAAAGTAGTTCTTTCTTTTCTTAAAGAAAACATTTTTTCTCGTTTTGGAATGCCTAGAGCCATAATCAGTGATGGTGTTACACATTTTTGCAATAAACCTTTCGAATCACTTATGCGCAAGTATGGAGTCACTCATAAGGTAGCAACACCATACCATCCTCAGACCAGTGGCCAAGTAGAAGTTTCTAATAGGGAAATTAAGCATATTCTTGAAAAGACTGTTAATCCAACTAGGAAAGATTGGCCTTTACGTTTAAATGATGCTTTGCGGGCCTATAGAACTGCATAAAAAACTCCCATTGGCATGTCCCCTTACAAACTTGTATATGGTAAAGCCTTTCATCTACCTGTAGAGTTAGAACATCGTGCATATTGGGTTGTTAAGAAATTGAACTTTGATCTTGATAAGGCTGGTACCCAAAGGAAACTTCAACTCAATGAGTTAGAAGAATTGAGAAATGACGCATATGATAGTGCCAAAATGTACAAACATAGAATGAAAGTGTTTCATGACAAGCGCATTTTGCGCAAGTCTTTCACACCTGGTCAAAAAGTTTTATTGTACAACACTCGTTTGCAACTTTTTCCAGGCAAGTTACGTTCTCGATGGTCAGGTCATTCTTGGTACGTACTGTTTTCCCCCATGGAGCTGTTGAACTCGAAAATCCAGCAACCAAGAACATCTTCAAGGTCAATGGTCAGAGATTGAAACCATTTTTGGAGGCACTTCCAACAGAGGTTGAGACCACTGACTTGGAAGACCCCGTCTATGTGGACTGAACTGGTTCACCTGTGTACATACATATGGATTAAAAGTCCATTCTCTTTCCCTTTTCTTTTTCTTTTTGCATAATTTTTATGTGTGCTAACCAAACTTTTTGTCTTATCGTTCTATATTTTGTTGTTTGATTTCAAAGCATTCATCCACTTCTGGTCTAGCACCATCCTTTTTGCATTTGGTAATTTCTTTCCTTTAAATCTACTCTGCACTGTTCTCCTGATATGTTGTTGTAATTTTGCTCATATATTGAAACATTAAGGACAACGTTAGATTTAGGTTTGGGGGAGTATTTTGCATATAGAGTTTTTAGTCTTTTGCATTGAAAAAAATCAAAAATAAAAAAAAAAAAAAAATCAAAAAATTCAAAAAATTTGTAAATATTTGCATAAAACCTCCAACTTTTAGAGATTTTAGAGTCATTAGCATGCTTCTAGCTATGTTTACATAGAGAGTCTGACCGAAATAACCGAACTTGGAAGTACTGGAGAACACAATCGGGTTTCTTGGTTGTTAGAGCGTTAAAGTTGGATTTAACCATACCGATGGGCGAATTAGGTGCTGCAAAGATATTTGGTAGTAGAGTCGTGATCACCCTTAGTGGAGACTACCTATTTTACATCAAGCGAGGCACCGACCTTCAATTTTTGTGACTATCTAAAAAGTCCTTTTAGAGTGTGTGTCACCGTACGTAAATTCCGGGTAGGAATGGTGAGCTACCCAACTTCGCACCACTTTCAGCACTATTTTTGATATCTTGAGTGTTAATTTTGTCAATCACGACGATGACGTCTAAAGATGAAAACTCCTTCTTGTAGTTTGATTTGCAGTTGGCACCACTCTCTCTCTCGATAACATCAACAGATCCATAGAAACACATCATCATCAATGAGCAAAGTAACGTCAGATTCTATAAAGAAAGTTGAAATAGTCCGAGGTTTACATGCAACAATTCAAGGAAAAGTAAAAAGTTCATATTCAAAGTAAAGATACAGTACAAAGAGCAGAATTCTATACACATTTGAAGACGTATTTTACAAAGAGCAAAGAAAACATAAAATTATGAGAAATAGTGAAGTTCAGTAAATCAAGACAATACAGGTTGTGAAGAATTAAGTGATAAAGTCCTTCATCCATGGCTTTCAATAGTTTCATTATTTATTTTGTTATTTTCAGTTTGTTATCTTGTGTTATTAGAAAAAAATGAAAAAAAAATATAACAAAAAAATGAAAAAGAAAAATACAGTTTGTTTTTGTTTTGTTTAATAAACACCATGGTAAAGAAGAATTTAAGAGGAAATTTCAAGCAACAAGGAAATTGAAGAGAAAAATCAGAAATTGTCAAGGTTCTACGAAGTTCAGAAGTTCATCATCAACAGTTGAAGACTGAAGACGAAGACGTTTCTATGGATGCTGTGAGAGTGGTGTTGATTTTCGTTCGGATGTGAAGGTATGTGAGTACTCCCATCCTTGCTAATGACTGATTTCCTTTCTTAGAGATCATCAGAAAAAGATTCTTATTCCCATAATTTTGTGGAGTCTCCATAAATTATTTCGGAAGGTTTTCCTTCCCACCATTCAACGTGTGCAGGAATTCTCTCTTTATTCCCGTCTGCACACATGAGAGACTAAAAAAGCGGTCTTTTTTAGTGCAATTATCATAAAACCCTATTGGTGAGGCAGAAGTCGAGGCTTTTGATCACTCTCGAACCCGAATTCTTTCATATGGTGTGGTTATTTCTCGCTCAACTCTTAAGGATGAGAATGCGTTCTTTAGTATTTCTAACTTCTTGTTACTAGCACGCATAAACTCTATGTCCTCATAGCTCCTTGGATGCTTAGGACTCTGATAATCTCTGAAGTTGGAGAAGGTTTTGTGGGTGCACCTCTGGTAAACCCTCACGAGACTACAACTCGTCCACTAGGCACACCTGGGGGTTTAAAGGCTTAGTGCATACGCTAAATGTATTAGAGAGACCAGCGACAGTAGTATAGTTAGGATTTCTTAATTTCTGTTTCACTCGAGGACAAGTAAAATTCAGGTTTGGGGGTATTTGATAAGTGCCAAATATTGCATATTTCTACATCTTTTTATTGGCAATTAACTCAACTTTTGCGCTTTAAAATCATATATTAACCCAAATTATGTATTTTCATTGTTTTCAAGAATAAATACTTTTTACTAATTAATTTTATGTTTTTAGGTACTAAATAAAGCTTGGATGAATTGAGATGCCAAAAAAGCAGGAATTTGGTGGCCAGAGGCGTAAAGGCAGTGAGAAACGTAGAAGAATATCACGCAAGAAGCCACTTGCAAGAGATACGCTAGCAGTGGGCTTGATATATTATCTTTGAAGAAGACATGGGGTTGGTAGAGAACCCAAGAACCAAACCCGTTTCCATACCTGAGAGATCAAACCCAACAATTGTTCAAGATCCAACGACATCTATACACGGTGCATCGACATCTGAAGCATCCGCTCAACACCCTAGTCTACTCTATTTCCTCCCCTACTCGAACAGAAACCAAACCTATCTCCATTTCCTCTTCCATTTCACAGAACCAGCACCACCGACCCTCCTTCATCAAATTCATCTCCCCGACAATCTCTGCTTACAACCACCAACATAGTTAAACTCTTGATCTCTATCTATCTATCTCTCTCAATCTTATACTTTTCTTTATCAAGAACAGTAACACTAGGAGCTAGGATTGAGAGAGATAAAACTAGGGTTTTGTTTAACAACTGGAAATTCAGTCCTGCAGAGTTGAATTGAAGATAAGAACTGTCAGAAACGCGTTTTGATGAGTTGGGTCCCTCTTAATTGTCGAATTGATGAAGAATAAGGAGAATTTTGTGTATAAATAGGAATTAATGCTTTGTAATTGAACATCCAGTTTTAGCTGAATCAACTCTTTAGTTAATATCATTGTGTTTTAATCATCTTCATCATGTTTTAATTCCATTTGCTAGGGTTTAGATGAAACCCTTAATTATATACTAGGTTAGTCAATTTCCTGTTTTTGTTCTTGTTGTGCTTCATTGATTTAGGAATGATAGTTATCTAATGAATTAAATTAGCCTGTGATTAGTTGTACTGTAAGAAGACAGCTAATACTAGGGGTGAGTTAGTGAAATTAGTTGATAAATTATCCATTTGAGACCTTCAAGGAAGGGACAAGAACATCACTTGAGTTTGTATTGCCTTAGTATAGGATTAGGAGGTGGATTCAATCTCCCTAGTACTCCTCAGTCAATTGTTTACAATCTTTCCACTGCATCTTTACTTCATAATTTGTTTAAAACTTGTTAACCACTCAAATCTTGTCGTATAGACACACAACAAACACCCCCTTTGTGTTATTGTTACTTGAATCAGTTGTAGTAAGACTTTAGGATCAACTTTACACCCACCTTGTCCCCGAGGATCGACTCGTACTTACCCTGTTTACAGACTCGACGCTGTATACTTGCAGTTAGTACAATTGTAGGTACTGTTTAAGACCTACCAAGTCACCTGATGATGCTTGGACTTATTTCGATTCGCTAGCAGAAAACGCCCAAAATTGGGATACTTCAGGCACAACAGATAGAAATAAGTCCAAACCCTTAGCTAGCTCTAGGCCTGAAATGTATGTGCTGAGTGAGGAAGATGATCTGAATGCTAAAATTTCTAGCTTGCATATGATAGTTGATATTATTCAGAAACCAAATGTAGTTAAGGTAGCTAACTCGATAGAACATGCTTGTGGTATTTGCGAAAGTCTGGAACACTACATTAAGGATTGTCCTACAATCCAGCGTTTCAAGAAGTGTTACATGACCAAGAAAATGCTATGAATATGTACAAAAGACCTTTTATCTCACCTTATTCAGAAACATAAAATCCTAATTGACGAAATCATCCTAATTTCCGTTGGAGAAATGGTCCTACTATGAATGATGTTAATGTTCCTTAAGGATCTTCATCTAGTAATCCTTATGTGCCACCTCATAAGAAGACTCTTGAGGATACTTTACAAACTTTTATGCAGGTCCAGACAGACTCAAATAAATCAGAATACTATACAGACCTTAGATGAGCTGAAAACTAGCATAATACGTTGATAAGTGCATAATTCACATGATTTTAGTGTTAATTCCATGCTTGTTTTAGTTAGATTTCTTGCATATTATCCTTGTATTACTCTTGTTTTCCATTTTATTTGTTTCTTAGGTGAATCATTCAAAGTCAATGGAAAAGTATGCAAAAAGTTATAAAGTGAAGTTCTCAAAGATCCAAATATCTAAAGCCGAAAGAAGTGGAAAAAGTGCGGCGAAAAGGAGCAAACAAGGTCAAAAACATAAGACGGACTAGAAGACCAAGTTCAACTCATCCAAATTCATAATTTCTTATCACCATCTTGAAGAGAATCCAATTACAAAGAGAATGGAGAAAGAATGAGGTCATTCCGAGTTCGGACGAAGAAGTTACGGCCGAAACGATATGCTGGAAAATACAAGGAAAAAGACAGTGACGACCCAAATTTATACCATGACGACTCTCGGAGATTTTCGTGCAGAGAAGGGTCAATTTAAGCACTTAGAGTCGTTGGGGTTTAGGGAAATTACCATGGAGACCCTTGAGTGTTTCCAGACAGAGAGTACAACCTATTTTGGGTGTTCAGAGTCGTTGGGGTCGTGGTTATGGACCTTGACGACTGTAGCAGGCGAGAAAGACATGTTTCAACGCGTTTTGTACTTCTAAAAGGAGGATACTTGGTCCCAATAGGATTCTAAGCCCTAGATTTCGTGAGTACTATATGAGAAGACCTCCTAAACATTAAGAAGACATCTTTTACACAACTTTGCAAGCTTGGACAGAAAGAACAATAACAGAGCTAGGGTTTTGGAGCGGCTCTCATCAATTGTAACAATTTCTTCTCCAGTTTATCATATGTATATAACATGGATGCTCCTACATCCATGAGTAGCTAAACCCATTATTTATTGAGAATGAATTCTAAGTTCTAGACTTGATTTGATTTAATATATGCATTTATTTTGAGCTCTTCATATGATTATCGTTTGCTTCTACTTTGAGGAATGTTTATGATTGATAAATTGATTGCTTTGGATGGCTAACTATAGTAGTTTATTGATTATTGTATTGCTAGTAAAGGGTTAGGATATCATTGTAATTGTTGAATAACCCATACACAAGTAGAAAACATGAGACCTTGCAGAGGGATTCTATGGAGCAATCGCGTGTATAACAACATTAGAAAGTGGACCTTGCGCTAAGAGTCTAACTAGTAAGATTAACATAAGTCATAAAACATAAAGCATTCGACCAAGTTACATCTTGAGTGCACTACTACTTGGTGGTTATAACTAATAGAATATGATATTCGAGCGCTTCGGTATCCAGTGACCAAAGGACTTTAGGGGATAGCACTGCGCTAGTTGTTATTCCACGGTTGATGATAATCTATGATTAATGACGAATTGATAAATATATTAACTCATTGGCGGTTTAGTAACGAAGAAGGATTCCTCGATCATATCTCTCCCTATTGCTTGCAACTCAATTTCAATTGCTTAAATTACTTTATTTACAATCTACAACAAAACCCCCATTTGTGACCTTTTTGACAACTAAACTCCCTGCTCTTCGTGGGAACGATCCTTGCTTCCATTATATTTAATTGTGTGGAAATAAGTGATTTAATTTGATTGCACTCACGACACACATCAGACGTATTGAATCACGTCTTAATGTTAGGGAGAAAGGGACACTGCCTGCCCAAACTCAACCTAACCCGAAAGGCCAGTATGAAGCTAGTAATGTTAATATTGAACAAGCTAAGATTGTTACAACACTTAGAAATGGTAAGATGATAGAGACTCCAATGAAGGTACACGAACCTGAGAAGTATCTAAAACTCAAAGGCGGTGACTGTCACAGTGATACTGAAAATGAAAATTCCGATGTTGATAAGAAAATGCATGCTCCATTTCCTCATCGTTTATTGTCTACTAAACCATTGGCTGATAATAAGGATATTCTTGATGTTTTGCAGCAGGTGAAAGTTGGCATTCCTCTCTTGAGTGTGATTAAGCAAATTCCATCTTACGCCAAGTTTATAAAGGATCTTTGCACCGTCAAAAGGAAACATAATATGCAAAGAAAGGCATTCCTCATGGAACAAGTAAGTGATATTCTTAAACACAACACTCCTCCCAAATAAAAAGATCCGGGATACCCTACTATTTCTTGTATAATAGGGAATTTCATGATCAAACAAGCACTTATGGATTTGGGAGCTAGTGTAAACCTCCTACCTTTCTCGGTTTATGAGCAGTTGGGCTTAGGTGAATCAAAACCCACCTCAGTCACTTTACAATTACGGACAGATCAGTTAAAGTACCGAGAGGGGTAGTTGAAGATGTGTTGGTTCAAGTCGATAAATTTTATTATCCGGTGGATTTATTGTTTTGGATACTCAACCTCTGATTAATGCTAACAATGAAATACCTATCATCTTAGGTCGTCCTTTCCTTGCAACTTCCAATGCTTTGGTTAATTGTAGAAATGGGATAATGAATCTTTCATTTGGAAATATGGCTGTTGAATTAAACATTTTTGATGCATGTAAATATCCGAGTGGTAATGATGATATCCATGAGCTTAGTATGATTTAAACAATTGTGCGAGAAAACTTATCTCATCTAGAAGATAAGGATACATTAGAAGCCAGTCTTATTAACCTTTGGGAATTCGATGAGGATGGATCCATTGAAGAAGTCAATTCCTTACTGGATTCATCCCCATTACTGGATATAGATAAGTGGCGGTCTAGATTTGAATCACTTCCAATTAGTGAGACTAATCCACTACCCTCATCCATAGAATTCTCAAAGCTTGACCTTAATCCACTTCCTAGTGACTTGAAATATGTTTGTTTGGGTCAAAATGAAACATTTCTCGTAATCATATCAGCTGAACTTAATGAAGAGCAGGAAGCGATGCTTTTGGATGTTCTTAGGAAGCACAAAAGTGCCTTAGGATGGACTATTGCAGACCTGAAAGGAATTGAGCCTAGTATTTTTACGCATAAGATTAATATGGAAGAGAATGCAAGACCTTGTTGACAAGGTCAGCATAGGTTGAATCCTCACATGAAAGATGTTATTAAAGCTGAAATTCTTAAGTTATTAGATGTAGGTATGATCTATCCTATTGCTGATAGTGAATGGGTCAGTCCAGCCCAAGTAGTTCCTAAGAAATCTGGTATTACAATTGTTGAGAATAAAAATAATGAACTGATTCCAACTAGGAAAGTCACTGGTTGGCGTGTTTGCATTGATTATCGCAAGTTGAATTCTGTTAGTAGGAAAGATCATTTTTCTTTGCCATTTATTGATGAAATTTTGAGCGGCTTGCAGGTCATAAGTTCTATTGCTTTCTCGACGGATACTCAGGCTACAATCAAGTGGAAATTGCTTGAGAAAATCAGGAAAAGACGACTTTTACATGCCCGTATGGAACCTTTGCCTACAGAAGAATGCCCTTTGGGTTATGCAATGCACCAGCGACATTCCAACATCTCATGCTGAGTATTTTTTCTGATATGGTTGGTAAGAATTTGGAGGTATTCATGGATGATTTTTCGATATTTGGTGATAGCTTTACTGATTGCTTGCATCACTTAGAATTAGCTCCAATTCATTGCACTGAAAAGAATCTTGTTCTTAACTAGGAAAAGTGTAACTTTATGGTGTCTAGAGGAAATGTCTTAGGTCATGTTGTTTCATCTCAGGGACTTGAGGTAGATAAAGCTAAAACTGATTTGATTTCACATTTGGCAGACCCAAAGAATGTTAAGGAAATAAGGTCCTTTCTTGGACATGCTGGATTTTACCGAAGCTTCATTAAGGAATTTAGTAAAATCTCCAGGACCCTGTGTAATCTTTTATCAAAAGAAAAGGATTTTGTGTTTGCTGAAGAGTGCAAAATAGCTTTTGAAAATCTAAAGACCTTATTGACTAAATCTCCTATCATTCAACCCCGTAATTGGTTGTTACCAATTGAGATAATGTGTGATGCTAGTGACTTTGCGATTGGAGCTGTTTTAGGACAGATAGTTCAAAAGTTACCTTGTGTTATTTATTATGCAAGCCGTAATTTAAATGATGCACAATGTAACTATTCCACTACGGAAAAAAGAGTTTTTGTCTGTTTGCTTTGGACAAGTTCAGGTCATATATAGTCAGATCTAAAGTTATTGTGAACACCGACCATGCTTCCCTTAAGTATCTTTTGTCAAAGAAAGATACGAAACCTAGACTAATTAGGTGGGTTCTTCTTTTGCAAGATTCAACCTAGAAATCAGAGATAAGAAAGGATTTGAGAATGTGGTAGATGATCATCTATATAGGATAGTACTTAAGTCGTCTTTTCAAAGTGATGTTGTCGAAAATTTTCATGATAAACAATTGTTTAGTGTGTCACTGACACCTTGGTATGAAAACATTGCAAACTATCTTGTTGTAGGTTATATTCCAGCTCATTGGACTCAACAAGACAAGACAAAGTTCTTTGCTGAAGTGCAAAACTTTCTGTGGGATGATCCGTTTCTGTTTAAAGTTTGCCCAGATCAGCTGATTCGAAGGTGTGTACCAGAATTTGAACATCAAAGTATCTTGAATTTCAGTCATTCTAGTGCATGTGGAGGACATTTCTCAGGTAAGAAAACTGCCCTGAAAATTCTGCAATGTGGTTTTTACTGGTCGACTCTTTTCAAAGATGCATTCTTGTTTTGCAAAGCATGTGAAAGATGCCAAAAGGTAGGAAGAAATTCTCAATGAGATATGATTCCATTAAATCCTATTTTGATTGTCTAAATTTTTTATGTATGGGGAATAGACTTTATGGCCCCATTTCCTTCTTCTTATGGTTATCAATATATATTGGTTGTTGTTGACTACGTATCTAAGTGGATTGAAGATGTTGCTTGCAGGGATAATGACAGTAAGGTTGTTACCAAGTTTCTGAAAGAGAATATTTTATCTAGGTTTGGCACCCCTAAGGCTATTATTAGTGATAGAGGTACTCATTTTTGTAACAAATCCTTTGAAAAGCTAATGAAATCATATGGCATTACTCATAAAGTAGCTACAACATATCATCCTCAAACGAGTGGTCAAGTAGAAGTTTCCAACAGAGAGATAAAAGTTATATTGCATAAGACTGTAAACCCAAATCGCAATGATTGGTCACTACGACTTACCGATGCGTTGTGGGCGTATAAGACAACTTTTAAAACTCCATTAGGAATGTCTCCTTATAGGCTGGTACTCGAAAAAGCATGTCATATACCTGTAGAGTTAGAACACAAAGCTTATTGGAAAATCAAGAAGCTTAATTCTGACCTAGATAAGGCTGGTGAACACAAGAAATTGCAGCTAAATGAACTTGACGAAATTAGAAAGGAGGCTTATACTACTTCCAGGAACTATAAAGCTAAAATGAAAATGTTTCATGATAAACATATTATTAGGAAAACATTTGAACCTTTAGATAAAATTCTTCTTTATGATTCTCGTTTACATTTATTTCCTGGTAAGCTCAAATCTCGCTGGACTGGTTCATTTATTGTTAAGAATGTTTTTCCATATGGTACTGTTGAAATTGAAAATACAAATAATGGCAATATTTTCAAAGTAAATGGGCAGAGGTTGAAGCCAGTTTTGGAACTTGTGAATCCAGAAGTCGATACCACGACTCTGGAGGATCCTTCTTATGTTTGATTGGCTGTGTCTTGCAGATGTCTGGCCGGAGACATAAAATACAGCGCTTTAGGGAAACAACCCTTGTGTTTGTGGGTATCACAGCTGGAATCCCTCACGACACAAAACTCTTCCTCTTGTGCGAGCTTGAGGTTTAAAGGCTTGTTGCATGGGATAAATAATATGCTTGGTTGATTACCCCTTTACACCTTTGAACCGTTATTAACCACTGCCACATTGAGGACAATTTAGAAATTAGGTTGGGGGTGGGGTAAATCCTAATCCATGCTTTATTGTATCTTTGTTTGCATTATTTAATCTAAAAGAAAAAAAAAAGTTATAAGATCAGTTGTTGAGCGGTCTTTCTAACCGTTGTTTAGTGGTTCGTCTAGTTGTTTAGCAGACACCTTTCAATCCAGCTGTTTAGCGGATTCGTCTAGTTGTTTAGCATACACCCTTAATCCAGCTGTTTCACGGATTTTCCCGGCTGTTTAACGGACATCATCTCTAATCCGGCTGTTTAGCGGATATCATTTTGTTTTCAATTATTTTTGTTTTGCTTGAGGACTAGCAAATTGCTGGTTGGGGGTGGTGTTTGTGCTCATTTTATGGCACAATCAGCCAGGTTCACAGTACTTTTTAAGCCATATTGGCGCTCTAATCCCATGCCTTGGGCTACTATTGTGCACAAGTGGTCTCATCAGTAAAGTGCCAACAGTTCCAGTATATTGAGAGTTTCACGGAACATGTGTGTGATCATGGTTTTTTGTCTAGAATGCATCTTAGTAATTCTGAAGCGGTCAGAGAATGATGCAAAGATTTGTCGTTATGCAAAGCAAGTATGCGAAACAAGTATGTGAAGACATTAGTGTAAGAAAGAGTGGGACGTGTCCATATTTTCAACCACAACAATTTGGTTATGATTTAACTTCTTATCAAACAAACGATAGTGCATCTTGTTTTCACATCACAGAGGGAATGGAATTGCAGATTGGTGGTGCTCTTATCTTACAGAGAGTAATTGTGAATGAAGACGAGATTGATTTTATGGAAGGCTACAAATGGTGAATCGTATAGATGAGTCGATATGAATGAAGATGGTTCCAACTAGTGTTCTCTGCAACATTAATGGATAGCTAGGGTTTGCTCTTGGCAGAAATTTTAGGAAGAGAACAATTCGTGGAGTCAAAGTCTTCACCAAATCTTCTTGCTATATGGAGAGATGTTTCTATGAGTCAAATACAAGTAGTCAACAACTAAATTCAGCGGGTGTTATGCAGAAAAACGAGGAAGAGAATACAACTATGTTGAGTGATTTCCCCCAATCCAGGAAGTGTTTGAATCAAGTATTACATATGGGTTTTCATTATACTGAATGGAGAGATGATTAAGGGTTGATTTCATTTCTTTTAGGCATGAAAATAGGGTTGAATTAGGACAACAAATCAGAGAACAGGTCACGGAAGTGCTGTGTAAAACAAGAAGAACAATCAACCAAAAAGGGGTACGATTGAATTCCAGAATTTAAAATCTCTTTTGGCTTTCTAATTAACTCTTGTTTTTAGTTCTTTTTTTTGTTAGAATTTTCATTCAATACTTTTTAATGGCTTTCTACATAACTATGAGAAGCTAAACCCCTCTCTGCCAAGACAAGAGGGGAAGCTTAATGAGTTCAATTGTTCTTTTCAATGATCATAAATAAATTGCATGTTTTTAATTCATTTCGTTATCTCTGTTTGATTGCAATTTCTGTGTTGATGGTGTCTACACACTTCTTAGAAATATAATCAACTATCCTGAGATGGTGTTTGTTTGATTACATTAGGATTTTAATTTTATATATCTTTCGGGTAGACCGAATCATTATTCGATTCTATTTGAGTTATAATTTGATCACATACATAAGAACTTGAATACATTAAGTGAAACCTCGAAGTCTTGGAAGATACTACAATCATTTATTCATTTCATTTACAGTTGTTTTCTGCTGCATTTTGCAACTCAATAACAAACCAACTTTACATTGGCTAAGAACTCTATTGAATACCAACAATCTCTGTGGTTCGAACTTTCTTTCAACTATATTACATTTCCTTACTGATATCTTTGATACTATGAAAAGAGTGATCACCATGCGAGATGCAAGTTAGCTTGTAACGAGTACAAATAATGTTGATAGCAGCAGTAGTGCAGTACTCTCTGAGAGGGGGTTTGTACCTGTTTGGCAAGTTGTGAACAAGTTAATTTGTTTCTTACGTTAGTTTAGTCAATTAATATAATAGGCCAAATTTTAGCATTAATGGATGGATTAGCTGTAAATTATATTGGCTTGAATGTTGTGGTATTATTTTTCTGTTATCAGTACTTATTATTATACATTACTAGTGAAAACACGTGTGTGATGTACATGTTTGAATTTGATTCTTTTAAATTGATAGAAATGATATTTTTTTCCGTTAAATAGAATTTACCATTCTTATTTTTACTTATTACGTAGGTAATTCAAAGAGCTTTCCAAATATGTTAATTTTACAAAAATCCGATGTGTATTATGAGAGATATCAAGTTTTTAAGAATTTTGATATATTTTTAAAACAATGACATTTTTTTGAATATGTAAATATTAATTTAATGTACGTTTTTACCCATAAATATAGGTAAAGAGTGGTAGTTGATATTGAAGATCATATTAGTAATATCAAGGTTACACCAAGCTGGCGTTTTTTTTTCCTTCTTCTTCTTCTTCTTCTTCTTCTTCTTCTTCTTACTCTTTCCTCTCCTTTCATCTTCTCTCTTATAAAAAGAAGCCTAGCCTCCATTTGCCTCTTGCTCGGATTTGGTCATTTTTGGACTAAACCTGAGCAAAATTTCTTCTTCTTTTTAAGTTTTGATTAAATCGGTTTTTTTTTTAATGTTTTTGATGTCTTTTGACATATTTCTTCGCTATTTGGAGCGATTTTTCTTCGCCATTTTGGGAGAGTTTCTTTTCTCTTTGAGGGTGATATATTCAAACCTTGGTTGCTGGTTCGTGACTTGCTATTCTCGATTCAAGAACATCGACTATTCAACTCGACATTGCTTTGAATCCATATTCAGTCCAAGAGATTTAGAGCATCTGGTTCGTTTGGTTTACAAGATTTTGGGCGAATTACTCCTTTCTTACAGGAGCATCTCTTATTGAAGAAGAAGAAAATCAGATTAAATGGTCGGAATCGATTTCAGATTATACCATCATCCTTCTTACATTTACAAAAATTGGATATCTTTGTAGTTTATGGCTCTTTCTCTTCGCGATTTACTTGTAATTGATATCTTCATTTGTATTAGGGTTTTGATTATTTTGTACTTTGATGTTTTTATTATTCTTGTAAGCGATCATGTAATAACGATTTTGATTTGAATAAATTGAAATATTTGATTGACTAAGAAAAAAAAAGGTTACACCAAGCTATTTTGTCCTTTTGTAACAAACCAAAATACCTTTTTCCTTTATATTAACTAGTAAAACCACATGTGTGATGCATGCTTGAATTTTACTCTTTTATCAACTCCAAACTTGATTACAATGAGATTTTGTTCGTAAAATAAAATTTAATATTCTTATTTGTACTCATTACGTAGGTAATTCAAAGAGCTTTTCAGGTCATGCATCTATTTTCTCGATGCATAAAAGATTGTGCAACAATTTTCTCGATGCATAATGCATTATGTAGTCATATTTTCAGATGCATAACCTGTTATGCATCCATTTTCACGACTGCATAACATGTTATGTAGATATTATTGTAGGTGCATGACAAGTTATGCAACCTTATTTTTTGTTGGTTTCAATACTAAGAAAAAAGTAGCTGCATAACGTGTTATGCAACCGTTATGAAAAACACCATGTAAACTGCATTAATAACATGGAAGATGAAGGGCAATGATCGGTCTTAAATTCTAGCCAAGTACATTTCAATTGCTACCTCAATATTATCTTTCTTTACGGTGCCCATCAGCCATTACAGTTTAACTTATGCAACACCATTTGGAACCAAATCTCTAAGACACAATTTCTCTAGGCTCTAACATTTGAGTCGTCCCTCTTTCGATTATGCTTGCACAATCTCAAAACAGTACACGCATCAGGAAACCAAAGTCCAAATCTCTGTTAGCAATTTCATCGAACACTTCCTGGGCTTATTATAAACTCTCCTCTCATTACAGAACTTTATGTATCAAAGATATTGAAAGGGCTCCCATTTTGAAACTATAGAAATTTGGCTGAAACCCGGCATTTTAAAACTCTAATATAGAACCCCCTCTGGTGACTCCATAAGAATGATAAGGAACTCAGAAACCCATCCAAAGAAAGTTCCGGTGGAAGAAAAATCAAAATGCTAACTCCATAATAACTAGACCATTTATCCCGTAATAACTCCATAAGAAACAATTTTAGAAATTCTGGGTGTGAGAGAAATTTTACCCCAAAAAATGAATGCGTACCTGAACTTTTCTGAGCGTGGATTTCACAGTGGAAGAAATCTGTAAAATGGGTTTGGCTGTAGTTTTCACATGGTACAAACCCAAAGGTCTAAAAGCTGAATTATTTTAAGAATTTAGTAGGCCCAAGCCCAATTAAAGAAGAATAATAAGATTATACATCGAAACGAGATTTGTCAACGGGTATAAATAAGTAAACTAAATGGGGCTTAATTTTGTTGTCACCAAGTATAGTGGGGACGGTGCCGTTATTTATGTCGTCGGGGTCAAAGATAAGAACAGTAGTCGTATTCTGATGTAGCAGGATCTAGTTGAACGTACGTCGGCCACAAAGCCCTACTCTTTTTATCATTTTGATGACATAAACGAGTGCTGCCAATACCAAATGCAGGGAATATTTTGGCTTCGCTAAACAACAATTTGACAATTGGATATAATGGATCCGAGTAAAAATGAATCCCGTTGATTCTAGATACCGCGTCGTGGTGACTAAACTAGAAACGGCTAATGATATTGTGATCACAGATAAGGACAACGCTGTATTCTGATGTAGAACTCAATCAATAGGTGAACGTCGGCCAAAACCAATAGAGTTGAATTTATCAGAACAGTTGTAGTGAGAAGGACATAATGGACCAGTAGGGGTCCAAAGTTAAAACGGTTTTAAGTGTTTTTGGTCCCAAAGTGCCACTGTAATAGACTTTTCTGCTATGGAAATTTGGTCCATGTATCTCCTCCATGTGAAACCCTCGTGGCTTAAGCTGTCGAAGGTTCTCCGGTATTACATGCATTCTTATGTTGGTCCTTCCATTCAGTGGGGGAGCCAGAAATTTACGCTGAGGGGCTAAAATAATTATTTTATAAATATGTTAGATTTGGTGGACTAAATACCAAAGATAAAGTGGGCTAAATATAAAATATAGCATAAATGTTAGGGGTTTTTGTATTTTTTTTTCTTTAATACTAAGTGGTTTTTGTATGATTAATAGGATTTTAGGGGGCTAGAGTCAGGGTTAGTCAACCCTTAGCTCCGCCCATATCCTTCCTAAAAAGACTTTTTATACTGATTTGAGAAAATTAACGAAATGATTTGTAAATATTAATACTACTAGTCTTCCACCAAATACACGGGTTTGTCTCTAGTTTATGAAATATTGGATCCTTTGCATCAAAAAAAAGAAAATGAAATATTGGGTCCATATGTGGGGAAAAAAACGTACAAATCTTAATAAACTCGCGGTCCTAAAATAAAGAATCCAACAAACTAATAATGGAAAAATGTAATACTCCGATACTCGGCAGTGCTAGACCGAATGGAATATAAGTAATGATTTGTCTGTTCCTAACACTGAGGCTTTTTCAACACAATTGGTTCCAGAGTTGGCAGAAAATTCTCAGTTAAGCGTGCTCGGCCAGGAGCAATGCAGGGATGGGTGACCTCCTGGGAAGTTGATGTTGGATGACCGCAGCGATGCCCGTTGAAAACCCCACACTGTCGGATAACCGCAGTGGCTAAGTGGGGACAGTATCGGTGGCGGGACGGGTCATTATAAATGGTATCAGAGCCGACGGGTCACCTGCCGAGGGTGGGAAGGTACGCTGGACGGGGTTGATCCAGGTGTTTGTCTCATGAGGGGAAGGGAACGTCGGAGATCTGGGCTTGTGTATATTCCGGAGCCAAGGACGGCTCCAATATAAGGTGGTGGTATTGTAATATCCCGATATTCGGCAGTGCTTGACCGAATAGGATATAAGTAATGGTTTGTCCTTTCCTAACACCGAGGCTTTTCAGCACAATTGGCTCCAGAGTTGGTAGAAAATTCTGCAGTTAAGCGTGCTCGGACGGGAGCAATCCTGGGGTGGATGACCTCCTAGGAAGTTGATGTTGGATTACCGCAGCGATGCTCGTTGAAAACCCCACACTGCCGGATAACCGCAGTGGCTAAGTGGGGACAATATCGGTGGAGGGACGGATCATTACAAAAAAAAAGAAAATTAATAAATTATTTGAATTTAGCATGTGTGACATAGAAAACTAAGTTATTCTCAAATCAATTTCCAACCTGAAATTAAGTAATATGCATTCTGCAAGCTTCATAATCTATTAACCGAAACATATGAATGTAACATTTCAACATACGTATCTAGCGTTTTTAATATATTTCTTTATAGTATATTTTTTCAAGTGTATTTCTTTCCTTTTTTTCTTTCAATTGTAGAACTTTCAAATTTCTACAAACTAAGAGCATTATAAAACCTCATTCCCCCTGAAAGCATGGGGGAACCAAAATACACCACCAACTTTTTCTTGGGAAACCTGTATGGACTAAACTCGAATACAATTTCGAGAGTTAAACTTAACGAATCTCAATCAAGTAATTATACGAAGAGCTTATATCTCTTTCTCTCACACTCAGAAAGTTTACAGAACCCAATCTGTGAACCTGATTATGTGTAAGAGAACTTAGACGAATCTAAAGATCAATATCCAAGTATCAATCAAGTCGTATCCAAAAAACAAGGATGAATACATCTAATTTGATTGATTAACGTACAACCTGTGATATTTCAATTGTAAAGATAAACACTATAATGCGTAAAAAGAAATAACACAGACACAAGAAATTTGTTAACGAGGAAACCGCAAAAGCAGAAAAACCCCGGGACCTAGTCCAGAATTAAACACCAAACTGTATTAAACAACTAAAGACACTAGCCTATTATCAGAACTTCAGACTGGAATGTAGTTGGGACCGAATTAAACCGTCACAACAATTCAGCTGTAGTTGCGTTCCTTACACCTCTTGAATCCCAGCAGCACTCCGCGCAAATGATTCCCTTAGCTGACGTCCTTTACAACCTAAGAGTTGCTTCAACTCAATTGAAGACTTTAAACTAATCTGCCTCCCAGGGATAAGCCTATATATAATGATTTCCGTTCTTATCAAAGATCAAGGTGAGGTAAGAATTGATTGTGTTAGAGCACTGCTCGGTCGAACTCGTAAGCTGCTATCTCAAGCTTGTTGTCAAGTTTAGTTGCCAAAAGTATAAGTCTTGATTTCTAGTCTACATATAGCTAAGTCTCAGATTAGGATAGTAAGTGTAGTTGAGCATTAGACTTCACGGTGTTCATCGATTGAAGACGAAGAACTACTAAGGGGAGATTATGGAATTTCATCAGCAAAAGGTATGTGGAGACTTGAACTCATCTATCACTCAAAAGTCTATCTACTCTATCTCCTATTTGAAACAAAAGTCGTATAGCTATATAGACTTCGATTATACACATTTGATATTTCGAGCTGAGTTTAAATCGCTTACATATTTCTCGAAATATGTGTTGGTAAGCTTTCGCTTTAAAAAAGTTCATCTTATATTCTTGACGAAAGCCAAAAGATGATCATGTGAAAATCGCCTGGTAACATCTTACATGATTTGTGTGAGACAATCATTTGATGTAAACTCGGAATGTTTCGTATTGATCATTCGATCACTTGAAAATTGTTTTGAAGCTAATAGTTTGTGTGAGACAGCTATTGTCGTCTTCTAAGAATGTTTCAATGATTGAAATGAGAGTTTAGAACAATTAACACAGTATGCGTACTTGTATTCTAACTGTTGCATGTTATTCCAAGTCCGGGAACCATAGTATGCATACCCGTATGCGTACTGGTTGGTTTAATGAAAGTACGGGGACTTAGTATGCATATCCATATGCGTACTGGCGTAAAGTTCATGTCCGGAAATTCAACTAAGTTTGGAGGTATGTGTACCCGTTTGCATACTTGAGTAGGTTATGTTCTAAAATATTAAGGAATGCAGTCTTTTGCAAACCGTATCTATATTGTTCATGAATTGATTCGAGTGAATCAAAATCGATTTTGCTTCTGTGTCTTGTATACTTCTATGAGAATATGAACAATTGAACAACTCTAGAACTAGTTTCATTTGAGTCATTTGAACTAGTTATGGTTAAGATGAATAAGGTTGATATGCAAGTGTTCATATGGATAACTTTGGTTAAATATTGTTGAGCCAAAAAGGTTTACATGTTTAGGTACGGTTACTCATATATAAATGAAGTCACTTTTCATTTGTGTCTAACAATCTAAGTTCGATCTAACGGTTGAAATATATTAGCTTGAGTCTAATCAGGTTTTCATCTAACTGTGAATATTGAATGCTTTGTTACCAAGGTAACATTGATTGCAAACCATGATTTGAAGACTATATAAGGGAGAACTCTAGGAACTGGGAAACCTAATCCCCACATCTCATGTGTGATACTAGTTGTGACTAGAGTCGATTCTCCTTTAACCTTAGGATTTTTCCAAAACCCTGTAGGTTAACGACTTGAAGACTTCATTGGGATTGTGAAGCCAGGCCCAACTATTTTCTCTTTAGTTGCGTGTTCTGATATTTCTTCATTCTATCGTATTGAGTACTATCTTCTCTAAGATTTGCTCGAGATTTAATCTCCGATAGGCAAGATAAAAATTAGTCACAAACATATTCGTCTCATTGTTTGTGATTCCACAATATCTTGTATTTCTATCGTACGATTAAGATTATTGTGAGGTGATTGATATTACTAGGCTGTTCTTCAGGAATATAATTTCGGAGTATCAATTGGATCATGTTCACCTTGATTTATCAAAAGTCGAAAAAAAACTCATATGTATATCTGTGGGAGACAGATTTATCTATTCAATAGACTTTTCTGTGTGAGACAGATTGGTTTATAAAGTCTTCGACTTTGGGTCGTAGCAACTCTTAGTTTTGGGTGAGATCAACTAAGGGAATCAAGTGTGCAGAGTCCTGCTGGGATTCAGAGGCGTAAGGAACGCGACTGTACCTTGATCAGTGTGAGATTGGTTAGGTCTCAACTATATTTCATTCTGAAGTGAACTTGGAGTAGGTTAGTGTCTGTAGCGGCTTAATACATTGTGGTGTTCAAATCTGGATTAGGTCTCGGGGTTTTTCTGCATTTGCGTTTTCCTCGTTAACAAAACTTTGGTGTCTGTGTTATTTCTTTTCCGCATTATATTTGTTTATATAATTGTAAGATCACAGGTTGTGCGTAGTATAATCAATTAGATAATCCAACCTTTGGTTGTTGATATAAATTGATTGACACTTGGATATTGGACTTTGGTACTATCCAAGTTATTTCTCATATTAATTCGGCTCAATGATTTCCATCTGTTCGATTGCATATTTATTTGAGAAATTGGGATACAACTCTTGGATATATTTCCATTGATTGAGTCTAACTGTCTAGTTGATTCTCTTGGAATAATATTGGAGTTTGTCCATACAGATTTCCTAAATGAAATATTGGTATCAGAGACGGAAAACACGTTTAAGACCTCATAAGTCTGTGTTTGAAGTAATCTGATTATTATGGACGAGTCTTTCTCTAATAACGTACAAGTTCAGAAATTACCAGATGTTTTTCAAAGCTTAGATTCACCTGAGAGAACTGTTACATATAAATCAATATATAAACATTCTCTTGATGTAGAAACTATTGATTACTGGGAAACACGCCTAGAAGAACAGTTGGATGAACTTTCTGACGAAGGTGACTCCGATATTGATGGAGATGTTGATGAGGAAGTCTCGGAGTATTTTAAGCTGTTGAATTCGTTTGAAAAGAAGAAGATGAAAACTTCTCATGTCACACCTTTTCTGACCAATCTCTGTCGTGCGAACAAAAAATTGATAAGATGTTATGCAAGTGTTTATGTTTCGAATTGTTCTAACGAATCGATCCTCAAGGATTTTGAGGAAAACCTACGTATAAAGTCACTTGAATGTGATAACTTTTATCAAAAGTATTTTTAGTTGGAAGAGAAACTTGCAGAATCTGAAGCAAGGATTAACTCCCAGCAAACAAGTTTTGATGACAGAGAAAACACTTATCTCGCTCGAGAGAAAAGCCTTGAGGCTGATTTAACTGCTGCTCTTGATAAAATCAAGATGTTGGAAGATGACTTGAAAAAGTTCAATACTAGTTCAACCAAATTAACCACAATTCTATGAGCAAGTGAAAATCATCGTGATACACGAAGATTGGTCTATAAGGGAATAAATGCTCCAAGTATTAGCAAAGAGGTAAAATTTGTCAAGGCTAGTGATTCTTCTCAACAAAAGGTTTCCACTGATGGAAAAAGTGAAATACCTTCACCTGCAGTTAAGGTTCGAAAGAGCAAGGTATATCAACCCCCAAAGTCAGCACATATGGATCGAGGTAAGAACATTCCTTATGTTTGCCACTATTGCGGAAATAAAGGTCACCTAGAAAGGAGATGTCATTTCCGTATAATAAATGAGAAACTTCATGATGTTCTTGTTTGGGCATCACAAGAAGTTGTGGAACCAAGATCATATGTTAATTCTAATCCCATTAACGTTACAGGTTGTAAATGTCCAACCTTTAGGCAAAGAAATCAGTGTTGTGATAAACCTAGATTTGCCTATAAAAGTCATACGAATCCTTTTCACAATCGTAATGGTTATAAAAAGGAACTTCGTAAAGACGAAGACAAGATACGATGCTCCCAATTGGAGAAAGACTAACTTGCAAAAGAAAAGTCAATCCAATTCTCTTACGAGAATTCTAGAAGAGAGTAACGGGAATAAGGTTACAGTTGTTCCGAAACACACTCAGAAGTGGATACCAAAGGAAGTCAATGATACTTTGACTGTGAAAAGGAATGATTTCCTAGAAAATTCCGTGACTATGGAGAAGGCAGTATCCATGATGTTGGAACTTAAAGAGTTATTTGGAAAAATGGATGTGGATGTGAAAGGTTCTAAAAGCGATCTCTTTCATGATAATCTAAAAGTGAAACAAAATAAGCCAAAAACTATAGATGGTGAAAAATCCATAGTTGCGGAAAAGTCTGTTTCAGTCACTTGGTGAGCAAGATCTTGTTCACCTCAACACAACTTGATTGTGTTGTAAGTGCATCCTCACCAAGTATTTCCCTGTTATGTATACGGTGAAGGAAGCACGAGAATTGGGGAGAACATATTATGTTTGGTAAGGTTGTAGAATTCGATTGGATTCCTCTAAAAAGGTATGTTTATAAACTTGAGCAAGATTTATGCTTTTATTATTTTATTAGAGTACTTATAATGATCCATGTACCTTACTTATCATTCATTTCTACCTAACTTGATCTGTGTTTAAGGTTCTTAAATGTTTAGGTTTGGAAATATTAGTTCGGTATGTTTGAACTTCATGGTACACATACCAGGTGTAATACCCCGATGTTTGGCGGTGGTTGGCCGAATGGAATATAAGTAATGGTTTCTCCTTCCTAACACCGAGGCCTTTTCAGCACAATTGTCTCCAGAGTTGGCAGAAAACTCTGCAGTTAAGCGTGCTCGGGCGGGAGCAATCCAGGGATGAGTGACTTCCCGGAAAGTTGCTGCCGGATAACTGCAGGGATGCCCGCCGAAAATCCCATACTGCCGGATAACCGCATTGGCTAAGTGGGGACAATATCGGTGGAGGGACGGGTCATTACAAATGGTATCAGAGACGACGACGATTTACCTGTCGAGGATGGGAAGGTACGTTGGACGAGGTTGGTCCAGGTGCTTCTCATGAGGGGTGGGGAACGTCGTAGATTTGGGATCATATATATTCTGGAGACGAGGACGGCTCCAATTTAAGGTGGTGGTATTGTAATACGCCGATGTTCGGCGGTGGTTGGCCGAATGGAATATAAGTAATGGTTCTTCCTTTCCTAGCACCGAGGCCTTTTCAGCAAAATTAGCTCCAGAGTTGGCAGGAAACTCTGCAGTTAAGCGTGCTCGGGCAGGACCAATCCAGGGATAGGTGACCTCCCGGGAAGTTGCTGTCGGATAACCACAGGGATGCCCGTTGAAAACCCCACACTGCCAGATAACCGCAGTGGTTAAGTGGGGACAGTATTGGTGGAGTGACGGGTTATTACAAACACCTTTTTGAGGCTAATAGATTTTACACTCTTATTTCCTACTATGTTGCTCTTAGGATTTTAGATAAATATATATATCATGCAAGAAGAGCAGAAGAAAGATGGTTTTTGTGGAATGAATTCACTAGAGTTTAAGTATGAGATGATAAACACTTATCAAGGTAGGTTTACTAACTCATTTTCTAACTCATATTTGTTTGTGATTTCTTGTATTGGAAATGATTTATTCTTCTTCATGTTGAATTCAAATAAAATATTTATAATGGTTGTTTGTCCAATATATATGACCTTGAAACTGAAATGGGAAGATAATTTAAATTAATTGTAGAAATGATTTACAAAAGGATGAGTTCACGTTTTTCGTTAAATGGAATTTAGCTCCATGTTAATGACGGGTAATGATCCCCGATATTAAATGGGTAATGATCCTCATAGGAATTTTTGTTCCCGACCATTGATGACGGTTGTCCGTGCCGGAGAAACGATAGGTGGGTGTACGAACCAAGGACATTCATACCGTGAGATCATATGTTAAAATGACTTGAATAATAATTGAGAATTTGGATCCTTTGAATTTATTTATAAGTTTTTGTAAGCAATGAAGCTTTTATTGTTATTTCATGTTATGGGTTTGTGAAATTCTTCGTGTTTTCTATGTATGTTTTAGAGGATGGGAAAGTATATCTATTGAGCCATCAACTCACCCCAATTGACATTTTTTTGCATATTTCTTAAATGGTGGAAGTGGAACTTAGATATTAGATGGGCTGTTGACCATGTTATTTTCATTCAGGTTTTGTTATCTTGTGCACCCATGCACAAGATAAGAGCCAATCATTGGCACTGGAAATGATAAAAAATAATAAAAAAAATGAGAGATAGTGTTTTTTGCATTGAACGACAAGGTAAAGTTTGCACTTGTATAGAGAAAAATTCAAAAATTCCATGAACATTTACCTTGTCCAATGCAAAAAACACTATCTCTCATATATTTTTATTATTTTTATCATTTCCAAATGCCAATGATTGGCTCTTATCTTGTGCATGGGTGCACAAGATAACAAAACCCTTTTCATTATCATGATGTGTAATTTGATTTTAATATTTTTCTTAGAAGGTTGTTAAAGTATTTTTTTAATTAATCAAATTTATGTATAAAAACAATTCTTGATGCTTAGTGAAATAATTAATATAAAAATAAAACATTTTTGTCTCGTTCTGACCCGTAACGCTTCGAGTTCGGATCTCCATTGGGTTTGACCCTGGTCCAGAACTCGGGGTGTTACACCAGGTATGCATACCATCATTTAAAATCAAAATCCAGAGATTTTAGTTCGCAAACCCGTTTGCATACTTCTTCGGGTCACGAAAATTCGTTTGCAAACCGGTATGCACACTGGCCCGTAGACGTCGATATTCGGTAAACTTGTTTTAGCCGTAACTTCTTCGTCCGAACTCGGAACCTCATTTTTCTTTTTGCATTCTCTTCATCTTTGAATTCTCTTCAAAATGGAGATGAGAATTATTGAATTTGGATGAGTTAAGATTGGTCTTTGTCCCGACTCTTATTTTTGAGTGTTTTGCTCGGTTTCGTCGCACGTGTTCCACTTCTCTAGGACTTGGGAACTTGGATTCTTAGAGTACTTATCTTCTAAGATCATTTGTAGTTTTTGGAAGATAATTTTTCAGTATTAATCTTTATTGGTTACTGTTAGAGCACTGCTCGGTCGAACTCTCAAGCGTTGCTATCTCAAGCTTGTTTGTCAAGTTTAATTGTCAAAACTATAAGTCTTGATTTCTAGTCTACTTATAGCTAAATATCGGATTAGGATAGAAAGTGTAGTTTAACATTGGACTTCACGACTTTCATCGATTGAAGACAAAGGACTATTAAGGGGAGCTTGTGGAACTTCATCAACAAAAGGTATGTGGAGACTTGAACTCATCTATCACTCAAAAGTCTATCTAATCTATCTCCTATTTGAGACAAAATTCGTATAGCTATATAGACTTCGATTACACACATTTGATATTTCGGGTTGAGTTTAACTCGCTTACATATTTCTCGAGATATGTGTTGGTAAGATTTGGCTTTAACCAAGTTCATCTTATATTTTTGACGAAAGTCAAAAGATGATCATGTGAAAATCGCCTTGTAGCATCCTACATGATTTGTGTGACACATTCATTTGATGTAGACTCGGAATGTTTCGTATTGATCATTCGATCACTTGAAAATTGCTTTGAAGCTAATAATTTGTGTGAGACAGCTATTCCCGTCTTCCGAGAATATTTCAATGATTGAAATGGGAGTTTAGAATGATTAACCATGATTTGATATAAACACAGTACGCGTACATGCATATGTGTAGTCCAAGACCGACACTCCAATATGCATACCCGTATGCGTATTGGTTGGTCAGGTGAAGTCCGGGAGCTATAGTATGCATACCCGTATGCGTACTGGCGAAGTCAGTTGAAGTCCAGGAACTTTAGTATGCGTACCCGTACGCGCACTATATTCAACTGAGTTAGAATGTGAACGACAGTATGCATACCCATTTGCATATTGGCGAACACAGTCCAAGTCCGGCTACTTAGGTATGCGTACCCGTTTGCATACTTGAGTAGGTTATGTTCTAAAATCGTTTTTTTCATGAACTAATACATCTATGTATTAAGGAATGCAAAACCGTGGATATAATGTTCATGGATTGATTCGATTGATTCAAAATCAATTTTGCTTCAATTATGTCTTGTATACTTCTATGAGAATATAAACAATTGAACAACTCGAGAACTAGTTTCATTTGAGTCATTTGAATTAGTTATGGTTAAGATGAATATGGTTGATATGAAAGTATTTATATGGCTAATTTCGGTTAACTATTGTTGAGCCAACAAAGGTGCACAAGTTTAGGTACAGTTACTCATATCTAAATGAAGTCACTTTTTATTTGTGTGTAACAAGATAAGTTCGATCTAACGGTTGAAAGATATTAGCTTGAGTCTAATCAGGTTTTCATCTAACGGTGAATATTGAATGCTTTGTTACCAAGGTAGCATTTATTGCAAACCCTGATTTGAATACTATATAAGGGAGAACTCTAGCAACTGGGAAACCTAATCCCCACACCCCCTGTGTGATATTAGTTGCGACTAGAGTCGATTCTCCTTTAACCTTAGGTTTTTCCAAAACCTTGTAGGTTAACGACTTGAAGACTTCATTGGGATCGTGAAGCCAGACCCAACTATTTTCTCTGTAGTTGCGTGTTTTGATCTTGTTGTTTTCTATCGTGATTGAGTACTATCTCTAAGATTGGCTCGAGATTTAATCTCCGATAGGCAAGATAAAAATTAGTTACAAACATCTTCGTCTCATCGTTGTGATTCCACAATATCTTGTTTCGCTATCATACGATTAAGATTATTGTGAGGTGATTGATATTTCTAGGCTGTTCTTCGGGAATATAAGTTCGGTATACCAATTGGTTCCTGTTCACCTTGATTTATCAAAAGACGGAACAAAACTCATAGGTATATCTGTGGGATACAGATTTATCTATTCAATAGATTTTTATGTGTGAGACATATTGGTTTATCAAGTCTTCAACTTTTGGTCGTAGAAACTCTTAGTTGTGGGTGAGATCAGCTAAGGGAATCAAGTGCATAGAGTCCTGCTGGGATTCAGAGATGTAAGGAGCGCAACTATACCTTGATCAGTGTGAGATTGGTTAGGGCTCAACTACATTCCAGTCCGAACTTAACTTGGAATAGGCTAGTGTCTGTAGCGTCTTAATACAGTGTGGTGTTTAAATGTGGACTAGGTCCCGGGGTTTCTCTGCATTTGCGGTTTCCTCGTTAACAAAATTTCTGGTATCTGTGTTATTTCTTTTCCGCATTATATTTGAAGTGGTAATTGAATATTTGTCCCTACTTTTGATGGACTTTACAAATATCCTTATCACACAATAAATATGTCCTTCTTTATCTATAAGCCCATCAGGGGTCCACTAGCGTTTTTTCTCCTTTCCATATTTATCCCTCCCTATTTTAGATCGGATCAAGGTTTTATTTCTTCTGCTTTCTATTCTTCCCTTCAACGTCTGCAACTACCATCACCACCAACTCCTCCGTCGCCGCACCAACACGTCCTCCATTATAATCAGTTGATCTATCAATATGTTTATGTTCGATTTTCAACCTGTTAATTATTGTTTTTCATCTTCTTAGGTTAAAATTGATTTTCCAGATTCAGGGATCGACAAATTTGTTTTTGGTTTTCGATTTCATAATTTCGAGTTGGAGATTCAGGGAGATCTTTGCATCTTCGAATTATTGAAAGAAGATACTGATTTTGTATGTATGATTTTCAATTTTTTTGCAGATATTTAAGATTTGAGAGATAGAGAGTTCTGTGATTGAAAAAAATCAAACCAAACCACTCCCACCACCACCATCTTCATCGTCACCAGCTCTGCAACTATCAGCACCTTCTTCACTGCCAACTGGTTCAGGATTTTGAAGATTAATTTTCAAAATCAGATCTGACGAGATGGAGATTTGATTTAGGATTTGGTATTTGCTCAATTGGTTCAGATGGTTCGAATTGGTGTTGAAGCTTCATAGAAGACAGTGGCGGTTGCTGTTATGGATTATAAATGGTGGTTGATGGTTCTGTTGGTGGTTACTGCAATGAAGGAGATGAAGCTGTTGTTGTTTATGAAGCTACAGATGATGATCAATTGGTGTTGTTTATATGTTTTTATGGAATCAATTGTTGTTGTTGACCCAATTTTTTATGGGATCAACTACGGTTATTGATCCATTTATGGTATCAACTCTTGTTGTTGACCCAATTTTTAATGGGATCAACTACGGTTGTTGATCCATTTATTGGAACAACTCTTGCTGTTGACCCAATTTTTTATTGGATCAACTACTGTTGTTGATCCTTTCAATTCCTATTGTTGACAATATTTCCTTGGATAAGTATAATCATGCTTGTATTTTAAATCATGCTTATAGTATAAATCATGTAAATTTCTTCCAAATGTTGAACTTGTGGTGCAATGGTAGCATGACCGACTCCATGTCAGATGATGCGTGTTCGATTCACGCTAAGTTCACTCCATTTACATGGATCAACTTCTACTGTTGATCCCTTTTTTTTGGATAAACTACCATTGTTGATCCCCTAAATTGGATCAACTTCTACTGTTGGTTCTATTTTTATTTAGATCAACTACTGTTGTTGATACAAAAATATCTAAACCAGTGGTGGTGGTGGCGGCAGTGGTGGTGGCGGAGGCGGCGGCGGTGGTGGTGGCAGCGGCGGACTAGTGGTGGTAGCGACGACTAACTAGTGATAGTGGAGGATTGGTGGTGTAATGGTGGTGTTGAAGGAGTGGTGGTAGAATATTAGTGGTGGTGGCGGTTGGTAGGTGGTGGTTGTTGAACGGTGGTGGTGGAATGGTAGTTCAATGTTGGTGGTGGTGGTGCTAGTGGCGGTGGTGAAGTGGTAGAGGAAGAAATTTGTTGCATTGTGAAATAAAGAAAAATATTATATGGGTGAGGGTATTAAGGGAATCTAATTTTAAATGGATAAGGTAATTAAAAAGTAGGGACATATTTATTGTTGTATAAGGATATATTTATTGGGTGTCAAAAGTAGGGACATATAAATAATATACCCATATTTGAAATATCACAGGTTGTGCGTAAGTTCAATCAATTGTGAATCCAACATTTGGTTGTTGATTAAATTAATTGACACTTGGATATTGGTTTTTGATACCGTCCAAGTTATTTCTTATATTCAATCGGGCTCGCAAATTCCTATTTGTTTGATTGCAGATTGAATTGAAAAATTGAGATATAACTCTTTGATATACTTTTCTTAAGATTTAGTCTGACTGTCTAGTTGATTCTCTTGAAAGTATATTGGAGTTAGTCCATACAGATTGCTAAGCGAAATATTGGGTGTTGTTGTTAGACCCCCGATTTTTCAATTGGTATCAAAGCAGGCAAACACGTTTAAGACCTTTCAAGTCTGTGTTTGTAGCGATCTGACTCTATGGACAAAGGTGTTATCTCTATAAACGTACCACCAGTCTTCGATGGCTCAAATTACTCATGGTGGAAAATTGTTATGCGTGCCTTTCTTCAAGCGCGTGATTTTCAAACATGGGTTTATGTTGTTAATGGCTATGATCCTCCAATGGTTACAATAGACGATGTCTCTATTCCAAAGGATATTGGTATATATGAACCTAACGAGATTCTTGATGTAAAGTAAAATTTTGATGGTTTAAATGCTATCATACATGCCATTACCCCAGATCTAAAGATGCGTGGGATATCTTAGAATCCGTATTTGAAGCGAATACATGTGAAAAAAAAGCTAGGCTTCAAAACCTAAATTCTGATTGGGAAAACCTTTATATGACAGATGAAGATTCATTTGATGATTTTAATCATAAAGTGTCTGAAATTGTTAATGCATCTTTTGCGTTGGGTAAGACTATTCCTGAAAAGGACATTGTGATGAAAATTCTCATATCATTGTCATTAGATACGACTCTAAGAAACATGACATCGTTGAAGGAAATAACCTTGATATACTTTCCAGAAATACTCTTGTTGGAAAGTTAAAAATACTTGATCTTGATCAGAAACCAGTCAGAACATCTGCGTTCAATGCTGTGACCAACACAAGCGAATCTTCTAACTTGTCTTGGGATGATGAATGTTGTTCCAATCATGTTGATTTTGATAGATCACTGACTACATAAAAGATCAAGGATATTGTGAAAAGAAGCAAAAGTTGTGAGAAAGGTCTCTCTCTGGTTAATGCTTCAGATGATTCAATACAAGAAAAATCATCCTAGGTTGTCGATATCTTGCATACTTCCAATGTGAGTAATGAATTTTCAGCTCTCGCAGCAGAAACTTCTTCCTACTCAAATTCTGATTCAGAGTTTGAGTCTGACATTGAGATTTTTGAATTCTTGGATAAATGTGAAGAAATTCACCAAGAAAATCTCCAACTAAAGACTTTGTTGGAAAAACTTGAATCATCACTTCTGGTGAAAAATATTGAGATAGATTGTCTTAACGATGAATGCATCACCCTATCTCTGAAGGAAAAAAGAGATTAATACTCTTAAGTGTGACCTTCAAAGGTTATCTAGAAGTTCTGACAAAATCTCATCAATGTATTTGGTCAGAAGTCTTTCGGAAATACAAATGGTTTAGGGTTCAAAAGCAAAACCGTGAGCACAAACAACTCTTTTGTTCTATCCGGTTTTGGAATAATTGATGTTGAAAGTTGTGATAAACAGGAGGCAAGCAAGCAAGACAATAAATTTTCCTTGATTTGTTCGTTTTGCGGAAATGCAAATCATGTCCAAAATAAGTGTTGGAAATTCAAGAGGAACAACAAAAGGATTGCCAAACTTCAAAAAGACATGCAAAGAATGAATCTGGCCTTGGGTAATCAACATGGTATTCTTAAAGACGAGAAGAAATGTAAAAAAACCAGATTCAAACGAGGTAAGAAGTATGTTTATACAACAAACCTTGATAAATCACTATGTGATAAAAGATGTGAGCATTTGGCTCCCTCCGTCACTATCTAATACTAGTGACGTCTGCATCCTCATCTTTAACTTGAGAAAATGAGGATTGCATCAAGGTTGCTCAAGTTTTGTATAATTGTTAATTTCTTATTTTTTATGTTAAAAAAATATGTTCTTAGTTAAAATAGATAATGGATCATGAACCGTAAAAATATTTTTCAAAGCTCTTCTAGGGTTTGGATGTCCATTGGTCTATTGATATTCATTTGTGATCAAAATGCCCTTCACTTCTTTTATCTTGAAAGATACAGTTCATGGCTCCTGTAACTAGAGGTACCAAAAAAAGAGATGCAGTTGAAGCAGTTAATTTGTATCTCTGTGAAGGAATCAAGTCCTCAAGGAAGAAGAAGGAGAAATCCACAAATGATGAAGAAGGTTCTTCCTCTAACTGCCTCTTGTCTGTTTATCATTTTGATAATAACTTTAGAGGTATGCTGAAGGATTTCATCAACAAAAGAAATGATTTAAAATCTCAAATCATTTCCTCTTTGGAAAAGATAACTCACTATGAACATACTGTATGTTGTTTCTAACAAGGAAAATCTTGGGTGCACTAAAAAGAAAACTTAGTGAGTTAACTGATATTTCTGAAGATTTTGAGTAATTGAATGATCCCATAATCAATGAATTTTTCAATAATGAGAAGGAATTCTCAGTAGATGCCTTGAGAAAGCTCTACGATGTCTAGGCAACTTCTTATGATAATTTATTCTTGTGTTTTAAGAAGGATTACTAGGGTTTGGAATAACAATTATTGTGAGTACACATAGCTATTGCCAACGTTTTTCATCTTGCAATGTTTTTAGATTTATTTATTTGAATTCTAAAGTTTATTTGGAAGATGATTTTGCAATATTAATCTTTATGGTTTTGTATATCGCAACTTATTGTGGGATATGTGTGTTTGCGTCCATGAACTGTGATTGTCCCATATTTTGCTCAAAAGTTAAGTCTATCATATGTCTTTATTGATAAAATATAGAATGAACTTTTGAAAACAAAAGTTAAGCCTATTATGTCATTATGCAAATATTGATGAAGATAGGATGAACTTTTGTCTACAAAGATTAAGTCTATTATTATATGTCTTTATGCAAATATTGATGAAAAATAGAATGAATCTTTGAATATTTTGCAGTATTGGTCTTTCCCTGATCCACATCTTCGTGTAAATACTGTGCGGCTCCGTAAGTTCTCTTATGTGAGCATTTCAGATTAAATTAATCATGGGTTCTCTTGTGGTTAATTTAATTGAGTTTTCTGGATACAAATTCATGTTTCACGTGGTTTGTTAATGTCCAAACAAATCCTTCTTTCTTGTAAAAGTAAGGTCGCTCTTGTTGTTCTTTCGGGAATGACATTTTATGGGGGAGAGTTCTTAATTGAACTTGTGCTTAATTGCCAAATCTTTGTGGGGAGTGCGGTTGTGGAAAATTGTAGGAGTTTTCTTATATCATTATTAACCCCTTGATGAATGCATTTAGTTTCGACTATATGATTGCATCTAAACAAAGTTTATATGTTTCCTTTTGGTCATGAAGTATCTCCATGAGAATTTAATTAGTATCCCACTAGTTTTCGTACCTTTGCCAATTTATATTGACAAAAAGGGGGGAGAATTAATATGTAGTTTACACTATGAATACATATGGTTGATGGATCATTATGTAAGGGGGAGCGGTTTTCACGAGAGATGAAGTATTTACTAAGGGGGAGTGATACATATCACCATAGTATTGTTGTCAAAGTTGTGATATAATTGGACTGTGATGCTGTGTAATGATACTATGACACTGTATAATAATGATTGAGAGCAACTGTTTTCTCATTGTTATGGCTACGGATCTTCAACAACTATGATACTGAGTTGAACATGTTCAGAATCACTGGAGTACTTGGAAGTGACGAAGTTTTCGAGAAATGTTGAAGAATCAAAGAAATCAAGCATTTGGATGAGAAGCTACAAAGTTTATTTATTTTGTAATCCGTATGTATTGATAGTTTTGTCACTAAAATTGAAAAGGGGGGAGATTGTTAGAGCACTGCTCGGTCGAACTCGCAAACATTGCTTTCTCAAGATTGATTGTCAAGTTTAGTTGTCAAAACTATAAGTTTTGATTTCTAGTCTACTTATAGCGAAGTCTCAGATTAGGACAGAAAGTGTAGTTGAGCATTAGACTTCACGACGTTCATCGATTGAAGACGAAGAAATACTAAGAGGATCTTGTAGAACTTCATCAACAAAAGGTATGTGGAGACTTGAACTCATCTATCACTCAAAAGTCTATCTACTCTATCTCCTATTTGAGACAAAATTCGTATAGCTATACAGACTTCGATTATACACATTTGATATTTCAAGCTGATTTTAACTCGGTTACATATTTCTCGAAATATGTGTAGGTAAGCTTTCGCTTTAACCAAGTTTATCTTACATTCTTGACGAAAGTTAAAAGATGATCATGTGAAAATCGCCTTGTAACATCTTACATGATTTGTGTGAGACAGTCATTTGATGTAGACTCGGAGTGTTTCGTATTGATCATTCGATCACTTGAAAGTTACTTTGAAGCTAATAGTTTGTGTGAGACAGCTATTCCCGTCTTCCGAGAATGTTTCGATGATTGAAATGGGAGTTTAGAACGATTAACCATGATTGGATATAAACACAGTATGTGTACTTGCATATCTGTAGTCCAAAACCGGCAATCTAGTATGCGTACCAGTTGGTCAGGTGAAGTCCGGGAGCTATGGTATGCATACCCGTATGTGTACTGGCAAAGTCAGTTGAATTCCGGGAACTTTAGTATGTGTACCCGTACGCGCACTATATTTAATTGAGTTCGGATGTGAACGACAGTATGCATACCCGTTTGCATACTGGCGAACACAGTCCTAGCCCTGCTACTTAGGTATGCGACCCGTTTGCATACTTGAGTAGGTTATGTTCTAAAATCGGGTTGTTCATGAACTAATACATCTATGTATTCGTTACAGAACAACAACAACAATGAGTTTATGTATGAACCGAGTATGCATACTACATAGATCAAGGAGCTGCTGCTGTGGCTTGAACTGCAGTCGTTTTGCGAGTGTTGCTGTCAGGGTTTGTCGATAGTTGCTGCGAAGGTACTTGATTTGTACAGAAGAGGATAATAAGAAGAAATGAGAAATTGTTCAAGTCCATGTTGGAGGCAGTGGTGAAGAAGTAACGAGTAGCATCATATGGAATTAGGGTTCGTTAGTATGGTCAGAAATGTTGAGCTGTTATGCTCGGTGGGTGAACTGGTCGCAACCAGATTTGTGGCCGGAGTTTGGAAAGGGCCTGAATCTGGAAGTCAGGGCTCTTGCTTGGATTGGGCTTCCACTAGTTTTGTTAGGTTTCAGTCGGATGTCTACATAGCAGGGCTATATAAACAACAACAGAGTGAGATGGGAGGATACACCGTAATCAGGGAAGAAACTAGGTTTTGATATTTTGCTTTCTGTTATTCATATGCTTTATTGTTATTATCTATATCATTTTTGATGGATTTTAAGAAAACCATGTCTAGCTAAACTCCTCATTAGAGTGAAAGATGAACTTGTAGGTTTAATTTACTTATGTTCTCAAGTAATGGTTTCAAAAATAAAAGCTTAACTTAATGTTTGTGTTTCTCAAGATTGGGTTGTTTCTTTAATGAGTTTTTCATGTCTTATGCCATGTATATTTCATAGTTGAATTCTTGAACAACATACATATAGAACCTTGGTGATAAATGATTTATGATAATTCTATGACTATTTATGCCTTGTATGATTTGTGCTCAGGATTTCTACCTTCTAGGTGTAGATGGTGGATTTCGACAAAGGCTAAAATCGTAAACCCATAATTATATGAACTCCTGATCCAGCAATCAGATGTGAGTATTGAGACACGGGTCTCTCATCGAATCCTCTGACTGAGAATACTTTCTCTCAGAGTACATGCAGATATGTAGTCTCTCGGCTGGACAACGGCATACCTCATGAATACTGAACACTTCAGTAATTATTTCTATATAGAATCACGAGATTGACGACTTCTAGACAGCTTGCTCTGCTAGTATAGAGCGATAACGTCTTAAGGATACAAACAACGAGTTTCCCTGACTATATAAAGGATATGAAGCTCCAACAAGCTCATGACAGAATAATTAATGCTCATAGACATCTTGCTCTGCTAGTATAGAGACATAAGTTAATTATTCCTAAATTCTTGGATTCATTCACTGAATTTCCGAAAATATTCAAATATTTTCGCAGTATTTTGTTACTTCAATCTATGGTTCTTCCCAGCAGAATTCCATGGGTTAGTAATAAATATTCAACGCACGTGCATCTGATCTACCTCTGAGTAAGCCCCGACTCAAAAGGTGCAAGTGTACTCAACGATGATACACTAACAATCACCGCACGAACGAGTATTTCAAAATACGACAAAACGATGAACCTATACAAAATAGGAAAGAAAATAATAAATAATTAAAATATTGACCAAGGCGCCAAGGGATTGGGATCATCGACCGGCCGGCCGTGCCGTGGCCAATCCCACGTCAGTTTTATATTTTATCATATTTTTTGTTATTTTCCTTGATCTTATGAAAATCCTTTCATTTGAACAAATATCCTTCGTTTTGAGGAAACTCCTCAGTTTCATGGTGCTTCCTTCGCACGAAGGAAATAACATAAAATTGGAAAAAATATTGTGCGGCCGTGATTGTTGGCCAACCGTCCATGCCTTGATCCCGGCCGGTCCCACACCTCATGGTTCCTCATTATTTTGTTATTATTTCCCTAACCTCATGAAAACTCCTTCATCTCATGGTATTTTCACAAATCCATGAAAAATAAAATAAAATTAGGGAAACTCGTGGGACCGGGCCCCAGCCGGCCGACCATGCCCTAGCCGGTCCCACACGCCCCTTTATTTTATTATTATTATTTTAAAGTTTCCTTCATCCCATGAAACCCCTTGATTTCATGGTATTTCTCTTAAATTAGGAAAATTTCTTCAAATCATGGAAAAATACACGTAAAATACATAAAAATTAGGGAAACTCGTGGGACCGGGCCCAAGCCGGACAGCCAAGCCCTAACCCGTCCCACACACCCTTATGTTTTATTATTTTAATATTATTTGCTTTCTTGATCCCATGAAACTCCTTCACTTCAAGGAAACTCCTTAATTTCAACAAATTCCTTAATTTCATGATATTTTCATAAATTCATGAAAAATAATATAAAATTAGGAAAAGCACCACGGGACCGTGGTCACTGGCCGGACAGCCATGCCTTGGCCTCAGTGGTCCCACGCTTCATCATTCCTTCATTTTATAATTATTTTCCTTCATCTCATGAAGTTTCCTCAGTTTCAGCAAAACCCTGATTTTGTCATATTTTCTCAAATGGTTGTTCAAACGCACGCCAGAAAATATCAAAATTCTCAGGACTGAGACACGGACGTGTTGACGACGCGAGCATGTTACCTTGACCGACCAAGGTTGGATCTTTGTCTCGCAATGAGCCAGTCCCGCATATTTTCATGATTTGACCTAATTTGCGCAATTGCACATATTAGGTCCAAAACTCTTCCAAATAATTTTGGAATTTCATGGAGTGATCGTCATTCGATCCCACGACCATCCAGGGCTGGTTTCATGACCCCTTGGTCGGTCTCTCACCTCTCTATAATTAATTAGGTTTTATCACCTAAGGCTCGGACGAGCATTTTTCGAATAAATGATTAAACCAACATTTAATCATTCTTTCATCAACAAATCACCAACTCTTAAAGAGATCTTGGTATTTTGCTCACGCGAGCATATGGACGCTACATAATCGACCCACGGTCTCATGTAGCCGGTCCTTCTTCATTCCATGGTTAATTCTCAAATAAACCATCAATTGGTCATCAATTGATCAAATTAGGGTTTCTGAGTCCAAGGATCATAATTCCCGACTCGAACACTAATAACTTTACGACGATCTCATGATCAGTATTCTTATTTATTATGCTCCGTTCAAATACCAGTATACTAATTAATATTTTATTTTGGTCACACTACCAATAATTCATCAGACGAGCAACACTTGCTCAGATGAGCAATATTTGCTCAAACCAAGGAATATTGGTTCAACTATCAATATTCAACAATTCATAAAATGAGCAATACTTGCTCACCTCAACGTGAGAATTATATCTCTTTCTCAACAGACACGTTCAATTTATGAGTCTCAGAACATTTTACAGAATCATGTTCAACTCAGCAAATATATGGACTCATCGTCCCATAAAGTCATGAAGTCAACAACTGACTAATTAACCACGAGACGTCAATCGTGTCACATGGGGGATATTAACTAGGGTTTTGTTCTGGCGGTCTACGGCACGTGTGTTCATACACACGATGGAATGCGAGCAAGTCGTGCAATCAGTTGAAGGATTTAACAAAGTAGTGGATGGAAAATCGACCAAGTATCCGCACGATGATCAACTGGTTTCAAACACTATCTCCATTTCCCCACTCTTTGATTCCATCAACTGTCACACTTCATGGGATCATGGTGTCTACAATTCCAGCAATATAAATAAGTTTCTGAAATCATGATTGAATATACAACGATATCACGTCTCACAGACAACACGATATTAACTCAACATCTGAGTAATTACTCTCAACAGAGATTCAATCATTCAGAACTTGTCTTATTCATAATTCACAACACACCCACAATCTTTGATTACCATTGATTCCACACATTCTCAGCTTCCTTCCTACCGATTAACCCACCCTCTCCTGTGACCGAATTTACTATGGAACGACTATTGTCTTGGTTTAGGCCGGAGTACTACAGATTGATCTCTCGAATTCAAAGCACTCCCTTCTTCAAGTGCATCTGTGTGAGGTTGAACATTTCACTCGGTTCAAGGAGTGTCCTCAGTACGGTCGTCTCCTCAATCCCGTGAAAACCAACAAATTGTTTTTCCCCATCTACATATTGGCGACCACAGTGGGAGATCATTCTCTCGGTTGCAATCTCAAGCTTTCACAAGATGGTTGGTCTTAGGTCTTCATCAGAAGCTCCAAACCCTAACCAGAGTATTTCAAATGGCGACATTCCTCACGCTCGTCCGAACGACTCTGGTAATATTCGTCACTCCTACTTTACTAATCCTTTTCCCTCTATTGATGCGTTCGACGGAGAAATCTCATCATTGGATGAATTGGCACGGAGGAAAGAAATTCTGACTAGGAGCATCAATCGATTGAAGGAGGCAATCGATGAACTCTTCAACCGTATGGTAGAATTGAAAAAACTCTTGGGAGCAGAAGTGGTATATCATCCCAGCGCTACTGCCAACGATACCCCTCAAACCAACAGCTTCACTACTTACGAAAAGCCGGTGGACCAAGAAGTTGCACATCTGATCAAAAGTTTATGTGAGCTTCTACACTTCTCCAGAGATCAACGTACGAGCACATTCGCTGCACTCAACCAGATATCGTCAAACACACCTCTGACTCCGTCGTGCCTAACAGCTGAGGAAACACCCGTGATGTCTGACCATTCAATCAACAACATCACTTTTGGAAAATAAGACCGCATGGAAGACGAAGGACACAATCGAGCCCTGTACGTGACTGGCTTCATCAGAGACTACAAATTCAAGAGATCCCTCGTTGATACAGGTGCTTCTACAAATATTGTCACTATGAAGACTCTCAAGACGACCAGATTCCCACAACACAAGATTGTCCGACACCCTATCCTGATGACAGGCTTTGAAAGAAGTCAGATCCATACATATGGGTACGTATACATCGATTTTAAGGTAGGGCATATTCAGTCAAAAGTCAAATTCCATGTGATCGAACAAGATCCCGACTATCACATGATACTTGGGCGCCCATGGCTCCATGATAACAAGGTGGCCCCTTCCACGTACCATCAATACATGCAGGCATTACTCAAAAACAAGATCGTTCTCATCTCAGCTTTGTCATCTCCTTATGCTCCTGTCTACGATGCTGAGTTCCTTGAATCTCAAAAGAGCATCCCGGAGCCTCCAAGCAAGGTTTGCAGCATCCCACTTCCACGTTGGAAGGCTATTGAAAAGGTCGCTGACAAGCCATCATCCTCAGATGCTAAGGCGATTAAGTCATCTACTACACCGGTTAAACGCTGTAATGATCAGGTTTCAACTCCAGGATCAAACTTCATAACCAGCCGTGATGCGGAGGGGAGGATTGTTTACCGCCGACGGGAAGATTAGCAATTAATCGGGGAGAACGATGAAAAGTCTCCCCACCCTGAAGAATCATGTCAGAACGAACCGTCACTCGAAGAAGAGGTTCGAGAAGCCCCGATGATCTCGAGACAATCAATATTGGGACTGAGGATGATCCAAGGCCGATCCTGTTAGTTCAGCACTGTCATCAGAGGAGCGGGCGGAGTTGATAAAGCTGTTGAAAGAATATCAAGATGTTATTGATAGCTAAGGAATTAAACCTAAAACTATGGTTATATTTACACCTGCAAGTGCACAGGATCTAAAGTAGAAAGTGAATAAGCAGGGGTTTGTCCACAGGGACTTGGAGGGAGCTATTGTTGTTTTCTAAGTAAAATCTACCTAAACAGGGAATTGGGGAAAACTAGGATATTGAATCCACCTAAATCCTCAGCTATATCATGTCCAGTGCAAGTCTTGTTTTTGGCCTTAGTAAACAAGGTGAAGGTTCAGGCCTGCCTTGTGTTCTGGGATTTCATCTAGGATAAGATATTCACCTAGTTCACTAATGCATCCCTAGCATTGATGGTCTTCTTACAGCACCATCAATCACAGATGGACTTGATCACTAATTGACTAACTATCCTATATCTAAAGAAAATTGCTCACCTAGTTAATCCTGTTCACCCCTAGTATTGGTGGTCTTCTTACAGCACCACCAATCACAGGTTACTATCATCACTGAGTAATCAATTCTCCATGGTTCTAATTCAAGCTCATCAAGAACAAAACTAAATCATTTACTTCACTGTGGCATAGAGGCTTCATCTGCTTCCTAGTGATGAACTAAAACATGGTAAACAGAAAGAGTAATTGAAATTGAAATAGAAATTGAAATTGAAATTAAAATTAAATCTACTCAGACCCAAATTGGGGGTTAACTTGGCTAGCCCAAGAACACCTTTTACATTCCCTGCAACTTGACTTTTATAGCTTTTCAAAAAGCCCTAATTTTGTGAAACCCTAAAATTCGAAAACCTAAATTTTTAATTGAAAAAATTCCTTACTGTTCTCGCGATTTTGATGTCGACCCATGCTTTATCTTCTCTTCCTCCTGCTACGTTTATAGCTTCATAGCCATCAACCTAGTTCGTCACTTTCACACGCCAACAGTGAGAAGAGGGGCGTGAAATCGACGAACTCGACTGATAGCTAGTAGGGGAGGTCAGTGGTGATGATGGGTTTTAGTTGTTAGGGTTGTAGGGTGGCTGTGGTGGCTGGTAAGGGCGGAGAAGGTGGTGGCAGGGAGTAGGTGGATCTGTTGCAGAGGGATGGGGGAGAAGATGGAGAAGAAGGTGGTCGATGGAAAATTGGGTAAGGTCTGTTTGGCTGACGGGTATAGGTGTTAGGTGCTCGGGTGTTGGGCGGTTGTAGCAAATTGGATGAACAGCGAGGATGAGCCGTGGGATGTGGAGATGATGGATCGATCTAACGACGAGATGGAAGGAAGCGAGGAGCGACCGTTGGATGCGGAAGTACAACGAAACTGACGGCTCAAGATGGAGTTAGGTGCTATAGTGTTTTTCAGGATCTTCAGATTTTGATGCACTATGATGAAGCGACCGTACGATGCTGAGATGATCCAATCCGACGGCTGAATATGAAGGCGGGTATGGATATTGGAAATGGGTTTGGGTGAGGGTTTTGGGCCTTGGGTATGCCAAGCTCATATCTTCTTTAAGAACAATTCTTCCTCTTCAAGCCCATTTCTAGCCTTTTGGTCTTGGCACAACATTCTTCGCGGCTTCCTTGTGTGATTCCTCTTGGCTTCCACCACTTTTCTGCTCTTTTTGCTCCGCTATTCATCCAAACTTTATTTATTACCTAAAAATGCAAAATTAGTTAATAAAAATATTTATTCTTGAAAACAAAGAAAATACAGAATATGGGATAAAATGTAGAATTAATGAACAAAAGATGAGTTAAATGCCAACAAAAAGATATAGAAATATGCACTTTTTAGGACTCATCAAATACCCCCAAACCTGAATTTTACTTGTCCTCAAGTAAAACAAAACTAAGGAAATCCTACCTATACCACTGTCGCTGGTCTCTCGAATGCATTTAGCATATGCACTAAGCCTTTTAAACCACTAAGTGTCCCTAGTGGACGAGTGAAGTCTCGTGAAGGTTTGCCTAGAACGTACCTACAAAGTTCTAGGTCAAAATATAAGCTCATATTCCATCAAATGTGACATGTGCAAGACAGTTTAAGCTCACAGCAAAATGGAGATGTCAATCTAGCTATCAAAGGCACAATCCTAGCACTGATAACAAAAAAAAGACATGTGATAAGAGTGTAAAGTGTATCTACACATGTGTAAAGAAAGATCTGAAGTTATGACTACTAATAACCAAGAGATAGTTTCTCAGGCTAAGAACCAAGGTCGAAATCTAGCTAGCTGTCCGGACTTTACGAGAATTGTGAATGAGTTGGAGGTATTTCACAATTACTCGCGTTGTACATCAATGGCATACACCCTTCCTTGCTTATTACAATAAAACAAAAGATGACTCTTTACATGACTCTTATTTACATTGATTACTCTCTTTTATTTTTGGATAAGAGAGAACTATTTTCTTTACATGACATAAATGGAATTTGAATACTTGATATTATTTTATTTTTTTTGTACTTTTCTGATTTTTTTTTTTTTTTTTTTTGAACAGTTAACACTTTTGATACAAATGCAAAAGGAAACAAAAGATTACATGACACTTTGCAAGAGGTTGCCCTTTTTGATGCACCCAGTTAAATTCGATGGTTGTCTTTCTTAATGTAACCTCCACCTTCTATCCCAACCAACCAAAGAACAAGCTAGTCAAGTTTCGTTCAGTATTCTAAAGTGATTGGAAATCGTGACTTCCTATCAAACACCTTGAACATCGAGGCTATACATGTATTGGTAGATCGTGCGCGTGCAAATTTCTTATCACTATGTGAATTGTGCTAGAATCAGGGTGCCTAAATATCTAGACTAAGACTCCTAATAATTACATATTTGCACAAGAGTCAACATTTCAAGGTAAATGAGCTCCATTTTTATGTTTTTTTTTTTCAATTTTTTATTTTTTATTTTCATTTTTCATTTTTTTCAAAAAGAAGGAGTTCTTGTTTTCAATTATGGCATATTATCAAAGTATCTACTTTTCACCCCCAAACCTAAACTAAACATTGTCCTCAATGTTTCAAAATATGAACAAAATTATAATACAACATATGAAGAGGATCATGTTGAGTAGAGAAAAAGGAAAGAGAATACCCGATTTCGGCGAAAGCAAGATTAGAACTCCGTTATTCAAGGAAAAAAAATCCAACATATTTCAGCCGAGCAAAATATATACAAAAGGAACAAAAAGGTTTTTAAGAAATTTTATCTACTGGATTATATACAAAAAATTCACCATACACTAACAATCTAAAGAGTTGAGGATCAACCCAAAAGACAAAGTGTAGAAACATAGAAAGTTTCAAAACACTAAAATTGGACTTAAATGGGAGTGAGAGTGAAAAACCGAATGAATCACCCCTAAACCTAAATTGTTCAACAGATTTACTTTTAAGCACAAAATCTTTTAATTTTAGGGGTTCAGGATTCAAAAGGTCTAACTCATAATGGACTGTTTTCGGGATAGACAAAGAAATGCATTCCAACTGTGGCTCTTTAAAAGTGTTATATTTTGAAGCAAAATAGTCCAAGAGGACTTGGGAGGCACACAGTTCCAATCCTAGATTGGGAATTTTCAGAAAAGTTGGTTTAAAATTTTTGTTGCAAACCAAATCTAGGTTGGGTGGAATAATCTCGATTTGAGATTTAGGTAAGAAAGTGGGTACATCTAAATTATTTTCATGGGTACGATCAATAGTACCAACACATACTTTTCCTAAATCAGAAACAGGTAAAACATGCTCACATTCATCGAACAAAACATCAAGACCTAAATCAGTATCATGATTGTTCGAAGTACTCAAATCATCACCGGAAGAAATAACATTTTGTGACTTAGGCAAGGAATCAGACACATCAAATTCGTCCTCATGCATAATAAAATTAGTGTCTACAGAAGATTCAACTATTCCTATGTCATGTTCATCTTCACAGAAGAATTGTAAAAGCCCCATATTAGAATCAAAATCATATGAATTACAATGAGTATCAGAAGAAACAACATTCATGAAGGTTGAGGCTGAGAAGCCATATGTTATTGAACCAAAAGGTTCCACAATATTTTCAGCAAAAACATGTTCTTCTAACATATCATTATCATCATAATCATCATCATGGTAACATGCATATTGATCCTCATTAAAAGTGGTGGTGTCCTTAGTCGATTCATGTTCCTCTAAATCAGGTTCATATTCAATATCATTTAGATGAATGGGACTGGACACTTCATTAGGGACAACATGCATTTTCTCATGAATTTCCTCCTTTTGTAGTTGAAGCAAAATCTGATCTAACTTCGCCTGAATGCGTGACATAGTTCTATCAGAATTTTGCTCACCGAGTCTGAGAGCTTCTACGGTGGAGTCTAAATTCATGGGAGTACAAAATTCTTCATGTTCAAATTGTGGTGAATGGTACATGTGTGCATGGTCATTAGATTGACAAAAACTTGGTGGGGTTTGAAAACACACAAAAAACTCTTGCAAGTATACAAGGCCAAGTTTTAGTATAGAAAATAAGCAAGGGATCATTCCACAGGGACTTGGGTGTGTAGTTGAGGTTTCCTAAGCTAAGCAGTGACAGTAAGTGACAGTGGCAGTGACAGTTACAATGGCAATGAGCCAAAGGCAGTGAAGTAAAGAATGAAGGTACTAGGGTCTTTGAATCTACTTCTTGATCCTAGACTAAGGCAGATCCTAATCAATCATGTTTTTGTTTCATCTCAGGGAAGATTGTAATGGATGATTTATCAACTAATTTTACTAGCATACCCCTAGCATCAGCTGTCTTTCTACATCACAGCTGATCACAGGTTTACTTGCACAACCACTTAATCTATCAACTCTAAGGCATTTGGGATCAATCCTTCTAATGTACTGAATTTTTAACCATTATCACTCACTTACCCCTAGCATCAGCTGTCTTTCTACAGCACAGCTGATCACAGGCTTGCTTGTTCAAATGGCTACTAGCAGTCCTAACTCATTTTTAGCACTACAAGAACAATGACAAATTACTAACTATCTTAACATAAAATCAAGAGTTTCATCTAAACCCTAGCACATGAAATTAGAACATGATAAACATAATTAACATTTGAAATTGAAATTAACTGACTTCAAAACATGAACTGAAAACAACTTGGAAGCACTGGCTATTCCAGGCCCCTTGGGTGAAGCTCTGGCTAGCCCAGGCATGCCCCAATTTCACACCCAACACCTTCTATTTATAGTTTCACACGTCTAACCCTAGAATCCCCAAAATATCAGAATTAGGGTTTCAAAGAAATCAAAATTAAATCATACCTACTTTCTGAAAACACTCAATAACGTCGACCCATTCTTCTATTGTGTCTTCTGTGTCTTCCCATGCCTTCAATTTGTCCATTGATGCCTACTAACTATTCTCTCCAATTTCACACACAAACGGCTAGGGTTTGGGGCGATGTGAAATTGAAAAGTCTAGTTGAGAGACATAGAGGTGATGATGGACTTAGGGTTGGTGGTAAGTGGAGTTAGTGGTGGTTGTGGTAGTGGCAGAGAGTTGGTGGCGGAGCAGGTGGTGGAAAAGGTGGTGGTATGGCGTCTGTAGAGGAATGGAGAAGATGGAGTCGATGGAAAGAAGGAGGGGAGTGTTTGGCTAGGGGTATAGGGTGTTCGATACTTGGGTGTTAGGCGGGTTCAGCGAGGTCTGATGATCTGCGACAAGGAGCGATGGATGGGAAGATGGTAGGTGGATCCAGCGGCGATACGGAGGTAAGCGTGGAGCGACCGTCGGATGAAGGGATGTAGAAAAACGGACGACCCAAGATGGAGATGGGCGTTGCGATGTAAAGCAGGGGCTTCGGAGTTTGATGTGCGATGATGGAGCGACCGTAGGATGCTGAAATGCTTCGATCTGATGGCTGAAATCCGAGACGGGCTTGGATAGTGGAAATGTGTTTGAGTAAGGGTTTTGGGCCTTGGGTATGCCAAGCCCATATCTTCTTTAAGGACAATTCTTCTTCTTCAAGACCATTCCTAGCCTCTTGGTTTTGTGCACAACGTTCTTCGCGGCTTCCTTGCGTAACTCCTCCCGGCTTTTCACTACTTTTCTGCTCTATTCCGCTCCGCAATTCATCCAAACTTTATTTATTACCTAAAAATATAAAATTAAGTAAGAAAAATATTTATTCTTGAAAACAATGAAAATACAGAATATGGGATAAAATGTAGAATTAATGCACAAAGGATGAGTTAAATGCCAACAAAAAGGGATAAATATATACAATATTTGGCACTCATCAAATACCCCCAAACCTGAATTTTACTTGTCCTCAAGTAAAACAAAACTAAGTAAATCCTAACTATACCACTGTCGCTGGTCTCTCGAATGCATTTAGCGTATGCACTAAGCCTTTTAAACCACTAAGTGTCCCTAGTGGACGAGTTGAAGTCTCGTGAAGGTTTGCTTAGAACGTACCTACAAAGTTCTAGGTCAAAATATAAGCTCAGATTCCATCAAATGTGACATGTGCAAGTCAGTTAAGCTCACAGCAAAATGGAGATGTCAATCTAGCTATCAAGGCACAATCCTAGCACTGATAACAAAAAAAGGACATGTGATAAGAGTGTAAAGTGTATCTACACATGTGTAAAGAAAGATCGGATGTTATGACTACTAATCACCAAGAGATAGTTTCTCAGGCTAAGAACCAAGGTCGAAATCTAGCTAGCTGTCCGGACTTTACGAGAATTGTGAATGAGTTGGAGGTATTTCACAATTACTCGCGTTGTACATCAATGGCATACACCCTTCCTTGCTTATTACAATGAAACAACAAATTGACTATTTACATGACTCTTATTTACATTGACTACTCTCTTTTATTTTTGGAACAAGAGAGGATGGAATTGATAAATACTTGATTTATTTTTTCATTTTTTTCATTCTTTTTTTTCTTTTTCTTTTTTTGAAAAGGAAACACTTTTGATACATATACAAAAGGAAACAAAAGATTACATGACACTTTGCAAGAGGTAGCCCTTTTTCATGCACCCAGTTAAATTCGATGGTTGTCTTTCTTAATGTAACCTCCACCTTCTATCCCAACCAACCAAAGAACAAGCTAGTCAAGTTTCGTTCAGTATTCTAAAGTGATTGGCAATCGTAACTTCCTATCAAACACCTTAAAGATCGAGGCCATACATGTATTGGTAGATCGTGCGCGTGCAAATTTCTTATCACTATGTGAATTGTGCTAGAATCAGGGTGCCTAAATATCTAGACTAAGACTCCTAATAAAAATACATATTTGCACAAGAGTCAACATTTCAAGGTAAATGAGCTCCATTTTTATGATTTTTTTCAATTTTTTTAATTTTTTTGAATTTTGATTTTTTAATTTTTTTGGAATTTTTCAATTTTTTCAAAAAGAAGAAGGAGTTCGTTTTTAATTATGGCAAATTATCGTGGCATCTACTCTATACCCCCAAACCTAAACTAAACATTGTCCTCAATGTTTCAAAATATGGAAAGAATTAAAATGCATCATATGGAAAGGGACATGCTGAGTAGAGTAAAAGGAGAGAGAATACCCGATTTCGGCGAAAGCAGAATTAAAACTCCGTTATTCAAGGCAAAAATCCAACATATTTCAGCCGAGATCATATTGGATTAGCAAAATATATACAAAAGGAACAAAAGGTTTTTAAAATTTATCTACTGGATTATATACAAAAAATTCACCATACACCAAAAGTCTAAAGAGTTGAGGATCAACCCAAAAGAAAAAGTGTAGAGACATAGAAAGTTTCAAAACACTAAAATTGGACTTAAATGGGAGTGAGAGTGAAAAACCGAATGAATCACCCCTAAACCTAAATTTTTCAATAGGTTTACTTTTAAGCACAAAATCTAACAATTTTAGGGGTGCAGGATTCACAAGGTCTAACTGAAAATGGACTTTGTTCGGGATGGGCAAAGAAATGCATTCCAATTGTGGCTCTTTAAAAGTGTTATATTTTGAAACAAAATAGTCCAAGAGGACTTGGGAGGCACACAGTTCCAATCCTAGATTGGGAATTTTCAGAAAAGTTGGTTTAAAATTTTTGTTGCAAACCAAATCTAGGTTGGGTGGAATAATCTCGATTTGAGATTTAGGTAAGAAAGTGGGTACATCTAAAGTATTTTCATGGGTACGATCAATAGTACCAACACATACTTTCCCTAAATCAGAAACAGGTAAAACATGCTCACATTCATCGAACAAAACATCAAGACCTAAATCAGTATCATGATTGTTCGAAGTACTCAAATCATCACCGGAAGAAATAACATTTTGTGACTTAGGCAAGGAATCAGACACATCAAATTCGTCCTCATGCATAATAAAATTAGTGTCTACAGAAGATTCAACTATTCCTATGTCATGTTCATCTTCACAGAAGAATTGTACAAGCCCCATATTAGAATCAAAATCATATGAATTACAATGAGTATCAGAAGAAACAACATTCATGAAGGTTGAGGCTGAGAAGCCATATGTTATTGAACCAAAAGGTTCCACAATATTTTCAGCAAAAACATGTTCTTCTAACATATCATTATCATCATAATCATCATCATGGTAACATGCATATTGATCCTCATTAAAAGTGGTGGTGTCCTTAGTCGATTCATGTTCCTCTAAATCAGGTTCATATTCAATATCATTTAGATGAATGAGACTGGACACTTCATTAGGGACAACATGCATTTCCTCATGAATTTCCTCCTTTTGTAGTTGAAGCAAAATCTGATCTAACTTCGCCTGAATGCGTGACATAGTTCTATCAGAATTTTGCTCACCGAGTCTGAGAGCTTCTACGATGGAGTCTAAATTCATGGGAGTACAAAATTCTTCATGTTCAAATTGTGGTGAATGGTACATGTGTGCATGGTCATTAGGGTTTACAAAATATTGATCACAACCTTCGAAAGGTTGATTATGGTCCCAATGACTACCAGCCTCACAATTTGTGGGCATTTCATAATTTGGATTTTCATGGTATCCCCTAGATTTCCTAAATTCATGCAAAACATAGCAATATTCATCAGGGTGGTCTAAACCACCACAAAAGGTACAAACATGCATATTAGGTTGGCTAGGTTGATACATGGGTGAATAGTTATACGGGTTTGCATATTGAGGCTCATGACCTTGAAAAGGCCCATAATTATAATCCCTATAACTATTGACATCATGGTCTGTGGGAGGCTCATAAGGTGAATCTTGCCCGTAAGCATCTCTAATAGATTTATTCCCAGAGGCAGACCAAAATCCAGACATGTCTTTGTTTTATGAAATAATCACACAAATCACAAAAAAGTAAGGCCCAAGGGAGATGATAAAAATTTGGTTTAATTTGGGAGGAATTTTGGTTTTTGAAATTAGGAGCAAGCCCACATTAGTGGGAGAAATTGCTTTGTCAAGGGAAGGTGAACTAAGCCTACAATGTGTATGCAAACTGAAGCCTAATGTAGCTTTTGAAATAGCCTAACTGTTGCTTGTTTGGTCGGAGGCCCAGTTTGGCTTTCAAAAGTTCAGTTTTTCTAATTTAAAACTACAGGCCCAAATCAGTCTAACATCACAAGCCCACAAGCAATTAAACAAACAAGCCCACAAGTAATTAAGATTACAAGCCCAACAGAAAAATGGAAAAAATTATTACAAGCCCACAAATGAAAAATGGAAGCCCACAGGTTGGGTTCTCTTAATGGGTTTAGGCTTACTTGCTTAAGCACAGCCCAGCTGTTCAGTTTGGTTGCAAAAGCCCAGTTGGGCTTTGGATCATCCTAAGATTTGGCTTCAACACTCAAGGCCCAGTTGGGCTTGGTTCAATTTCCTCTCCTTCTGCAGCTTACAGCCCAGTTGGGCTTGGTTCAATTTCCTCTTCTTCTGCAGCTTACAGCCCAGTTGGGCTTTATCTTACACCAGCTTCAGCAGGCAGCAGCAGCAGGGAACAGCAACAGGAGCACAACAGCAACAGCAGCAGCAGCTCAACAGCAACAGGAGCATAGCAGCAATAGCAGCAGCACCACAGGTACCTGGTGACTCAAAGAAGAGAATGAGTTCTCAAAAATTTGGAATTGAGACAGTTTCAAACAATATTGATACCAGTAAGCAACTAAGAGTAATTTACTGCATGGCAATGAGTTATTTGGACTGACAAAGGGGTTGACACAATATGCAGTTATGGATAAAGTGCAAAAGAGAAGTGACCTAGCAAAACAAGACACACAACAAAATACTTACAACTACTAGAACAGAAAAAGGGAAATGATGGATATGAACTTCAGTTACACTACAATAAAAAAAAAAAGAAAAAAGGACAAGATGTATGAATTGATGCAGCTTCAAAAGTATGTCTAAGATGCAGCTACTATAAGATACAGCTACAGGATGGCAGTCAAGACAGTAAGAGAACAATGGCTTCACAACTTTTAACACTACTAAGAAAACAATGTGTTACAGGACATGGAAACTCAGGGTTACAACATGAGATATCTTACAGGATATGTTACAGGACAATGGCTTCACTAAAATCTACAGCATGAGATGCAAGATGAAAGAAAACACAAGAAAAATTAACAGATATGCTAAAGATACTCACATGACTTATGATGCAGGTGACTTAAACTAAATGTGAGATAAACCAATGATGCAATTGACTGAAGAGCTAAAACTACAACTAACAGTACAGCTAACACATATATACAAGTAGTATGCAAATGATGCAGAACTACACAGTTGCAGTAGTATGATACAAAATAAATTAAACTATGAAAACTATGTGATATGGCAGGTGGTACTAATATGCAAATGGCAGAAGTTACACTAAGTTACACTAAGTTACACTAGCAATGACTGAAAAGAAAAACCTAAATAAAATATGTACAGGGTAAAATAAAGAAAAAGAAAGCAACAATGGCACCGCTACCGAGTCCCCGGCAGCGGCGCCAAAAACTTGATAGCTAAGGAATTAAACCTAAAACTATGGTTATATTTACACCTGCAAGTGCACAGGATCTAAAGTAGAAAGTGAATAAGCAGGGGTTTGTCCACAGGGACTTGGAGGGAGCTATTGTTGTTTTCTAAGTAAAATCTACCTAAACAGGGAATTGGGGAAAACTAGGATATTGAATCCACCTAAATCCTCAGCTATATCATGTCCAGTGCAAGTCTTGTTTTTGGCCTTAGTAAACAAGGTGAAGGTTCAGGCCTGCCTTGTGTTCTGGGCTTTCATCTAGGATAAGCTATTCACCTAGTTCACTAATGCATCCCTAGCATTGATGGTCTTCTTACAGCACCATCAATCACAGATGGACTTGATCACTAATTGACTAACTATCCTATATCTAAAGAAAATTGCTCACCTAGTTAATCCTGTTCACCCCTAGTATTGGTGGTCTTCTTACAGTACCACCAATCACAGGTTACTATCATCACTGAGTAATCAATTCTCCATGGTTCTAATTCAAGCTCATCAAGAACAAAACTAAATCATTTACTTCACTGTGGCATAGAGGCTTCATCTGCTTCCTAGTGATGAACTAAAACATGGTAAACAGAAAGAGTAATTGAAATTGAAATAGAAATTGAAACTGAAATTAAAATTAAATCTACTCAGACCCAAATTGGGGGTTAACTTGGCTAGCCCAAGAACACCTTTTACATTCCCTGCAACTTTCCTTTTATAGCTTTTCAAAAAGCCCTAATTTTGTGAAACCCTAAAATTCGAAAACCTAAATTTTTAATTGAAAAAATTCCTTACTGTTCTCGCGATTTTGATGTCGACCCATGCTTTATCTTCTCTTCCTCCTGCTCCTGCTACGTTTCTAGCTTCATAGCCATCAACCTAGTTCGTCACTTTCACACGCCAACAGTGAGAAGAGGGGCGTGAAATCGACGAACTCGACTGATAGCTAGTAGGGGAGGTCAGTGGTGATGATGGGTTTTAGTTGTTAGGGTTGTAGGGTGGCTGTGGTGGCTGGTAAGGGCGGAGAAGGTGGTGGCAGGGAGTAGGTGGATCTGTTGCAGAGGGATGGGGGAGAAGATGGAGAAGAAGGTGGTCGATGGAAAATTGGGTAAGGTCTGTTTGGCTGACGGGTATAGGTGTTAGGTGCTCGGGTGTTGGGCGGTTGTAGCAAATTGGATGAACAGCGAGGATGAGCCGTGGGATGTGGAGATGATGGATTGATCTAACGACGAGATGGAAGGAAGCGAGGAGCGACCGTTGGATGTGGAAGTACAACGAAACTGACGGCTCAAGATGGAGTTAGGTGCTATAGTGTTTTTCAGGATCTTCAGATTTTGATGCACTATGATGAAGCGACCGTACGATGCTGAGATGATCCAATCCGACGGCTGAATATGAAGGCGGGTATGGATATTGGAAATGGGTTTGGGTGAGGGTTTTGGGCCTTGGGTATGCCAAGCTCATATCTTCTTTAAGAACAATTCTTCCTCTTCAAGCCCATTTCTAGCCTTTTGGTCTTGCGCACAACATTCTTCGCGGCTTCCTTGTGTGATTCCTCTTGGCTTCCACCACTTTTCTGCTCTTTTTGCTCCGCTATTCATCCAAACTTTATTTATTACCTAAAAATGCAAAATTAGTTAATAAAAATATTTATTCTTGAAAACAAAGAAAATACAGAATATGGGATAAAATGTAGAATTAATGCACAAAAGATGAGTTAAATGCCAACAAAAAGATATAGAAATATGCTCTTTTTAGGACTCATCAGTTATCGCCTGGACATATGAGGAAATGCCCGGTCTAGATGACAAACTGGTCACCCACCACCTGCACATTGTTCCTGGCTCCAAAGCTGTCAAATAACCGCCTAGGAAATTTAGACATGAAGTCGAGGAGAAAATCAAAGTCGAGATCCAGAAACTACTAGCAACAGGATTCATCAAGCCTATTCAACATCCAACGTGGCTGGCAAATGTTGTTCCTTTCAAGAAGAAAAATGGTCAAATCAGATGTTGCGTCGATTTCAGAAACCTGAATAAATGTTGTCCAAAGGATGATTTTCCTCTACCCAACATTGATATGCTCGTCGTCGCAACTAGTGGCTACGATATGTTCTCATTCATGGATGGTTACAGCGCATACAACCAGATCAAGATGTATGAGCATGACGCCAACAAGACTGCATTCCGTACTCCCATTGGGAACTTCCACTACACTGTGATTCCCTTTGGATTAAAGAATGCAGGTGCCACTTATCAACGAGCCATGACTGCCATATTCCACGACATGATGCACAAACAAGTGGAAGACTACGTCGATAATGTGGTGGTAAAATCGAAGACTCGAACATCTCACCTCGAAGTCTTGAGACAAGTATTCGAGAGATGCAGAGAATACAAATTAAAGATGAATCCTTTGAAGTGCGATTTTGGTGTTTCCTATGGAAAGTTTTTAGGATTCCTAGTCACAACTGAAGGAATCAAAGTCGATCCGGACAAGACGAAAGCTATCACCACCATGCCTCCTCCACGCACCGTGAAGGAACTACAAAGTTTTATGGTCAAGGTAAATTATATTCGACGCTTTATTCATGGATTGGCTCAACTCATTGCCTCATTCACCCTTCTACTGAAGAAAGGAGCAAGTTTCACCTGGACAACCGTTCAACAAGAAGCCTTTCATAAGATACAGCAGATACTATTGTCACACGCTGTCATGAAGTCTCCAGTACAGGGACGACCCCTGATTCTTTACACAGCCTCCAGTGATGTTGCTATCGGAGCACTCCTTGCTCAGAAGACAATGAAGGCATCGAACGATCAATCTATTACTTCAGCCGCACAATGAGAGACGCTCAACTCCGATATCCAAAGGCTGAAAGGGCATGTCTAGCATTAGTACATGCAATCCAGAAGTTCAGGCATTATTTACTGTCCAACAGGGTCGTACTCGTCTCCAAAGATGATCCTATAAAGTTCTTGCTATCGAAGACATCCTTGATAGGGAGACCAGCGAAGTGGCTACTCCAGATGTCAGAATTTGACATAGCTTGCACGTTGCCTATAGCGATCAAAGGCCAAGCAGTTGCAGACTTGCTCGCTGCTTTTCCAGGAGAAGATACGACAACATTACACGAGGATGTACCCGGTGAATTTCCAGATATCTTAGTTATCAAAGAAGAAACATGGCTTCTATACTTTGATGGATCCGCCATCCCTAGCAATGACACCGGAGGAGCGGGCATAGTGCTGGTGTCCCCATCTGGTGAAGTTTTCTCACATTCGTTCAAGTTGGATTTCCACTGCACCAACAATTCAACAGAATATGAAGCCTTCTTATTAGGATTGTCCCTGGCCAAGCAAGCAGGAGTGACACACCTTAAAATAAGAGGAGATTCAAAGTTACTGGTCAATCAGATGAATGGAGCATACTCTCTCAAGGAAATCACGATCGCTCCATTCCGAACCGAAGCTCAGCGACTATTAACTCATTTTGCTGATGCCACGATCGTCCATACTGGACGGACCAACAACAGGCATGCCGACTTCCTAGCAACTCTCGCTTCTAAGCTGCAGTTCGAAAGAGCAGAGAAAACAATCACTGTACAGAGGAGTACTGTGTCGTCTACCTGGCTCACTCAAGTCGAAGACATTTCAACATACGATTGGCAAGCACCCATCATTCATGAATTGAGCAGCTCTATTTCAGAAGGAAAAATCAGCCTCAAAGAATTGAAGAATTATTTCCTGCTTCACGGGGCGCTGTATTACCGAAAACTTGATGGATCCCTATCACGGTGCCTTGGAAACGACGAAGCGGAAGAACAACTCAAGCGCATACATGAAGAAATCTGCGTACAAACACTAGTAGTAACACTTTACAGAAGGCTTCAGAGGGCAGGATACTACTGGCCTTCCATGGAAGCTCAAGCAAGGGCTCTACAAGGATCTTGTCCCAATTTTCAGACACCTCCCCATCACTTAGAGGTTTTGACAATCCACAACATTGGGGAATGGAGGGAGCCTTACATCAAACATCTCCGGGACAACGAACTACCAACAGAAAATAAGCAAGCAGTCAAACTCATTCAGAGAGCTAAGAGATTTTTCTTTCTTGACGGGATCTTATACCGCAAAAGCTTTGGTGGGAATTTACTGAGATGTTTAGCTGAACATGAAATCCCAACAATTCTGAAGGAAATGCACGATGGATAACATCAAGGAAAGAGAAAATTATTTGTTCAAGTCCATGAGAAATATTACTGGCCGACCATGGAAGACGATGCAGCTGCATACATTCAGAGGTGTCACCAATGCCAAATCCATGGTAATCTTATCCACACTCCTTGTCTCCCGTTGAATTCTGTGAATAGTCCATGGCCCTTCTACAACTGGGGACTGGATATCATCGGGAAGATCAATCCAGCATCTTCAAAGCAACATGAATACATCATCACTGCAACTGAGTATTTCACCAAGTGAGTTTCAGCGACTCCTCTTCGAAGCACCACCGGAGTCACGATTGCAACCTTCATCAAAGAGCACATAATATGTAGATTCGGTGTTCCTAAATACATTGTTACTGATAATAGAACTCATTTCGCCAATAAACATGTGACTGAACTGCTCGAGGAATACGACATCAAACAAATCTTCTCAACACCATATTATCCCCAAAGAAACGGACAAGCGGAGAGCACCAACAAAACTTTGATCCGAATTCTCAGTCGGATAATTCATGACAATCCTCGAACGTGGCATGAACAGCTGCCTATGGCTCTATGGGCCTATCGAACCGCACCAAGGAGCTCAATCGGAACTTCGCCATATTCCCTCGTCTACGGAGCAGACGCCATACTTCCAGCAGAAATCAAAATTCCTTCAGCAAGGATTGCAACATCCAGTGGAGTACAATGGGATCAGGCTGAAGTATCCAAGTCAAGAATCGTTGAACTAGACATGCTCGAGTCAAGGAGAGCTAAGGTGGAAAAATACATAGAAACCTACAAACAAAGGATCTCCAGGGCCTACAACAAAATGGTAAGACCTCGAACATTTCAAGTAGGAGATCTGGTATTAAAGACAGCAAAGCACATTCAACAAGATATGTCCGCTCACAAGTTCTCTCCGAAATGGGAGGGACCATATATAGTCATCAAGGCAATATCCAGTGGGTACTACAGGATCTTAGTTGTGGATGGAGGAGTGGAAGGGAATATAATCAATGAAAAATGGCTCAAAGCCTATTACGCCTGATTCATGAAAGCAATTACCTTTTCATCATTTCAAGCATTTTCAAAAATGTAATTTTCATTCCTACAAAGAGCGTGCAAATGCTCCTTTGTTAATTAAACATTTCATAAATGAGCAAAATTCCTTCATATCATGATCAATTATTCCACCTAACCAGAAGCTTAAACATATTCAAAAACAACAATCATAAATGCTCACTCAGAGCAAATCATCCAACAATGGGTAATCTCTGTAAGCAACCCTGTCAAGCTTCTTCTGAAAGTTTTTGGTTTTCGTCCTCAATTCCTGCACCGCCTTTTCAACCCGGGCCGACTCCAAAGCGAGCATCTTCTCCTCCTCCAGTAAAGCAGTGGTCAGAGAAATCACATCAGCAGCTCCGCCGCCTTATGAATATTGATTATCTCGAGCCGATGACGAAGCCATCCTACATTGAACCGCAATGTCTCGCAGTTCGAAATCATCTCATCCCACCTGTGCAATTCCGAATTCTTGACATCTCGCAGGCGCATATGGTCCATCTCCTCAATGATCGTTAAAAACCCTGCAACTGTAGTTAGGAGGGTTGGTAGAAAACCCTTCCACACCTCGGTCGTAGAAATATGTCCATATCTTTTCCATATATTGGTGTAAAGAGGCGTGTGATACTTGGGGATGACGAATCCACCAACCACCTCATTATCCGGGAAATTATTGATCATAGGAGCTTCAAACGATAGTCCAGCTGTTGGATATTCACGAGCGTGAACCCTGTGTTCAATCTCCACGGGTTCTGCAGAGTCTTCACCAACTCGGGTGTTGATGTCTTCAACCTCAACCACGGTCACAGACTTTCCACTCCTTCTCCTTCTGGCATCAACGACGACACGAACATCCACCTGCGACGAAATGGAGAAGTATTTAATTTTACCGAAATATAGCATAGTGGAACTGCAAGGGTTGTAAGGGTGCTTACAGATGATCCAGCCTCAGCATAAGCCGACCTGTACCGGGCAGGAGTTCTAACAGTCCGCTTGGGCCTCGAGTTATGAGATGAAGAATTCTTATGGTTATCATGCAATAAATAATTTTCTTATGGTCAGATAATCTCGATCAGAGATAGACGAAAAAGGTATACAACTTACTGAGATGGATGCTTCTATTTCATGTTTCGACTGAGGATCATCTCGAGAAGAAATACTACTTCTCGACATAGCGATAACAAGGTATGATCGGAATTTCTCTGCAGGATGAAACTGACTCAGGAATGGAGGCAATATTCACGTAGATGATAGATTCAAAGTCTCGAAGATATATATTAGACACGGTGGATGTTTATCTTCTACGAACATTCAGTTGAGTTACGGGCTTCGCGGAAACCTTAAGCTTCAAACGAGATCAATACTGAAGACGCGGAGGAAAATAACACACCGGGGACTGACAACGACATAGTCAGAGAATGACCACGCAGCTCTCTACACGTCCCATGTCTCTTAACCGTATTTTGGTACTTCTCACAAGACGGAAATCATCAAAAGAGAGTACGATGGATTCAGGCGCATGGACATTGGTCCGTTTCATTCGATCAGAAGGAATCAAGATTAATAAAATATTTATTGTGAAGAAGAAATCCCTAGCGCTAAAGCAAAGTCATCCAAATCATCAAAGAAATGTCTACTACGAAGGATAAAGAACATTCAAATGTTTAAAGAAGATAAAAGTAAAGCTACTCGTCAGACTCATCCGAATTGTCAGATTCGTCATCACTGTCCTTCTCGTCATCCTATTCATCATATTTGTCATCGTTATCTTCCTCTACGTCGGAATCAACGTCAGGGATGAAGTCTGGACGAGCCTCAGGATCATCATCTGAGTACGAGTCTTCTTCTGCTTCAGCTTCAATTTGCTTCATGGTCCTCCGAAACTCTCTTTCGTATCGGTCAGGCTTGATCTTACGCTCCGTAATACCCACACAGTCTCCTCTTCAGAAACATCACCATTAGAGTCAGAGGGTACCCCATCAAGGAATTGATGTCTCTCCTCAGCCGCTTGTACTCGGCGCCGGATTCGATCCCTTCTGCGCTGACGATTCTCGGCTTCATCATCTTCAGCCTTCCTCTTCATAAGTTCAGCATAAGTGACCATGCGATCATTCAAGGGTATGCTAGACTTCGCTCCCTCATCATGAGTTGTCTTATCTTTCGATTTGGCTACAGAAGCTTTGGAATCCTCATCAGAGGAGCTGGAGGAGGAAGAGGAGTAATAATAATCGTAATTTTTGCCGCTGGAAGTTGACATTTTCTGAAACCAGGAGCATAAAATTATCAGCATGCAAGTGAATCCATCTGCAAAAATGGTAATTCTTAACTCTTACCTCTTTACGATTCCACTAACGACAGTGATAGTGGTAATCCAAGAGTTAAACACCTCAAAATTCGTTCGTTTCTTCGAAACCTGCAAAAGACGAACGAAACTTAGATTTTCATAAATCATGAACATTTCCACTGCGTGAACATTTACCATGGAATTATGAAAACTAAAACATTATTTCATCATAAATAATTGTTTACTTTGAACATTATTAAAAAATCAGTTTTGAAAATATATGTTTTCAAAACATGAAATAATAACTCACGTTTTATTTTTAGTGAGTAACAACTCACGCAAAAAAAAGTATGTTTTTTTCCGTGAAAGCATGCCACGGTTTTGTATGTAAATATATTTTTCATGGACAGACCATGATTTTATATAAAAAAAAACTTTTTTCCTTCGTATCGTCGTTCGTCTTTAAAACGAAGGTTTATTTCAATTTTGTGAAATCTCACACCTTATAAGATAAAGTTTTGATTTACATGAAAGCTTATAAACAAATTTTACCCCTGGACACAAGTTCATGTATAAAAAAAAAAACTTTTCCTTCGTACTATCGTCATCCTCTAAAACGAAGGTTTATTTCGGTTTTGTGAAAACTCACTTCTTTTATGATAAAAATTTGGTTCACATGAAAGCTCATAAACTAAACTTTATCACTGGACCTAGGTATACATATATTAAAAATCTCTCCTAAATCAGGGATTATTGTTAGTTTTCAAAACTAACGATCAAATGAACATACGTTTTCAAAAAACAAGGTTTTTTCAACAAAAATCCTACTCACCTACACATATATGATTTCAACATGATCACTTCATGAAACTCATATAAACATCAGCAAAAAAAAATGTACCTGATTTGCGGTGCCCGGAATTCGGCCGGACGGCGGCAACGATCGACGGCAGCTGCAGCTCCGGCGAAAAATCTTTCTCCTCCTGTTGCTGGCGTGAAGGTGGTGGAGAGGTGATGAAGTTGCTGGTCGTGGAAAAAAAAGAGAAAGGTATTAATTCCTTTTTATATCAATTTTTATTTCCAAAACCTAATTTTACAAGGATTTCCTTATTTGGGCCAGACCCGCGAATCCTAAACGACCAAGGTTCCATCATCCAAACCAGCGGTTCAACGCCACTTTATGCTCATCAAACGATGTTCTATCATTCCACTGAGATCTTCATTCAAGTCATGGTATGCTCGCACTATCAAAATTTGGTAACGTCTTAACTTACGACTAAGTTCAATTACTTATATTGTTTATGACCGGAAAATCACTATTCAATGCTGATTGAGGAACACGGCTTTCCTCACTAAGCAGAGGACTTAATGTAGATGGTGGATTTTCGACAAAGGATAAAATCGTAAACCCATAATTATACGAACTCCTGATCCAGCAATCAGATGTGAGTATTGAGATACGGGTCTCTCATCGAATCCTCTGACTGAGAATACTTTCTCTCAGAGTACATGCAAATATGTAGTCTCTCGGCTGGACAACGGCATATCTCATGAATACTGAACACTTCAGTAATTATTTCTATATAGAATCACGAGATTGACGGCTCCTAGACAGCTTGCTCTGCTAGTATAGAGCGATAACGTCTTAAGGATACAAACAACGAGTTTCCCTGACTATATAAAGGATATGAAGCTCCAACAAGCTCATGTCAGAATAGTTAATGCTCCTAGACAACTTGCTCTGCTAGTATAGAGCCATAAGTTAATTATTCCTAAATTCTTGGATTCATCCACTGAATTTCCGAAAATATTCAAATATTTTCGCAGTATTCTGTTACTTCAATCTATGGTTCTTCCCAGCAGAATTCCATGGGTTAGTAATAAATATTCAACGCACGGGCACCTGAGCTACCTCTGAGTAAGCCCCGGCTCAAAAGGTGCAAGTGTACTCAACGATGATACACTAACAATCACCGCACGAACGAGTATTTCAAAATACGACGAAACGATGAACCTATGCAAAATAGGAAAGAAAATAATAAATAATTAAAATATTGACCAAGGCGCCAAGGGATTGGGCTCATCGACCGACCGGGCGTGGCCAATCCCACGCCAATTTATATTTTATCATATTTTTTATTATTTTCCTTGATCTTATGAAAATCCTTTCATTTGAACGAATATCCTTCGTTTTGAGGAAACTCCTCAGTTTCATGGTGCTTCCTTCGCACGAAGGAAATAATATAAAATTGGGAAAAATATTGTGGGGCCGTGATTGTTGGCCAACCGGCCATGCCTTGATCCCGGCCGGCCCCACACCTCATGGTTCCTCATTATTTTATTATTATTTGCTTCCTTGATCCCGGCCGGCCATGCCTTGATCCCGGCCGGCCATGCCTTGATCCCGGCCGGCCATGCCTTGATCCCGGCCGGCCAGCCATGCCTTGGCCTCAGCGGTCCCACGCTTCATCATTCCTTCATTTTATAATTATTTTCCTTCATCTCATGAAGTTTCCTCAGTTTCAGCAAAACCCTGATTTTTTTCATGTTTTCTCAAATGGTTATTCAAACGCACGCCAGAAAATATCAAAATTCTCAGGACTGAGACACGTGATCGCTGTCATATAAACAAAGCAATAAAAGTAATCAAAAGCAATAAAATAATTTGAATAATCAATAAGGCAAAGATATTGTTCATGTGATCGTATCATTCACAAACATGTATTTTCATCAATGACTAGAATTGGAATTTTAATCTCTCATTTACTAAAAGTCCTAGGATATCTTGATCGCAAGAGTATCCCGTTTATTTCCCGATTTTATCACAAACAACATTAAAAGATGCTATTGTGAAATCTACCTAGAAAGCAACCTAAAGTGTAAAAGCACAATTAAGTTTAACTCCCTAAGAGCAATAAGTTCTATGAAATAAGACTAATCAATGCAAACAAACGTGTATAAGCACTAATTCGTTTCAACAAAGGTTATGATTCATATGCAATTAAAAAGATGTATCACTACAAGTAATAATGGCACTATGCTACTTAGAATCAGGGATAAAAAACTATTTCGTATTGAAAACCCTAATCTAGCAATAGAGATGAAGACTAATCTAATTGATTCCGGACTCAACCAAACTAGCATTCAAATCATAAAAAAATATCAACCATGAATCATAAACAATAAAATTTTGAGACAAAACTAATTCATTGATTTAAATAACATGCTTGAGAAATCAACTTTTATCCCATAACCAATAATTGAGTTTAGTTACTCATAATAATGAAGTTCATCATAATCATAAAATAGTTGAAGAAGATGAAAAATAAAACGAAAGCAGACCCTAGTTGTAGCTATCTCCAAAGCTCCAAGAATAATTCGTGATATCAAAGAAAGTAGAAAACTTTCCTTTTTGTAGCTCTTCTTAGGTCAAGTCTTCAAAAGCCCATCACCAAGAAGTCCACCGAGCCCATGTGTGCGAAGAACCTATGTAAAAATCTTGCTAAAAGTGGTCTCCGAAAAACTGGTGAAAGTGCCAGAAGTTGGCCGGAAAAGAGCTCAGGTGACCGGCAAAGTCAATTCGATCACCGGTCAACGAGTCAGTTCGGTCGGTCAAACTCAGTGAGTCATACCGAGTCAAGACGAGTCAATACCGATTCAACTATCTGACCTGGCCAAGTTAGTCAGACCAGGCTATTGCACAATCCATATCTTCTGCTACGCCATCTTGGCCTGCTGCCAGCTTCTCTTGCACGGGCCTGAGTTTGTGGTGCGGTATGACGATCCTTCTTCCTTCCTCCCATTCCAGATAACCAGTTCAACTGCAACTCACAATTGTTGTAGCTTCTTGAACTCCATCAACAATCTAGAAAAACAATCTCTTCATCAGTACCTCATAGTTCATGCCATAACTAGCTAAACACGGCAATCGTCTTTAGCTCCAGTACAACTCCCTCAAATAGTAGGACCATTAAGTTCCAGTCATTGCACATTACAGTTCAGCTGCACAACCATCTCCCATTCCATGACGCTGCAACCAACACAGTCACAACCTTATCCTTCGCAAACACCACCTGCATCTCCTCATCATTCATCTACACTGCTAACTCAGACTCCACTGGATACCAACACCACTACTATAATCTTAGCATCAGATCCAACAACACCACTGCATCATTCTTGCACTACTTGAGCCATTCTCCATTTCAGTCACAGCTAACACATACACCTGCTGCATCAGTTCATCACCAGAGCCATCACCTGCAATGTCATCTTAAACTGCAGCACCAAGCAAACACACATAAAAACTTTCTGAACTCAATTGCATTGAGCCACGACACCACCATGGACATGACTGCAACTTCAGCTGCTTACAAGTCCATCAAAGACTCATTCCAGTAATTAACACCAGTTTACAGACATCCAGGACTTCAGTTCAGCTGCATCACTTATATTCTGCTACCACCATCTCAAGCCAATAACACTCAACACCAGAAGCTAACAACACCAAAATCAGCTACTTATACCCATAACCAAAACAACCTGCAACTGATTCATTTCCATTCTTATTAGCTTTGAAACTCAGTAAAAACCCATTAGTCCTTGAAACAACGCATCCTAGACAATTGCACCACCAGATTCATCTCCAATTGCAACCACTAAGCAATTCCATCTCACATCTTCTGAGTTCAAGAGCAGACCCATTCAATCATTTCAGCTCACAACCACCAACAACAATATAATCACCTTCAGCTCAGATTTCTTCTACTTTGCTTGAAACTGCAGTTCAACACCAGTTACTGCACATTGCAGTTTAGCTCATTCCTCCACATCAGTTCATTACTTCAACCACAAACCACCATTCGAACTGCAGTCTCACATACACAACCATTGCAGCTTCTTCTCACAAATCTATCGTCAAGAACTTCACCTTCTATTCCACTCGAATCTCTGAGCTTCAGTACATTGATGCTTCAACAACACTATTTCATTGATCAACTCATTAACACCACTATCTCAGTCGATCTACCTGCAATTTCCACTTCTGAGTCCAATACTCTGTAATACAACCAATGCATCCATGACAATCACCAGTTCTATCTCAGTTTGAGCTTCAATTTCATTGCCTCGAACTGCACCTGTAATAGCTTATACATCACCAACCCATTGTTCTTCCCTGTATTTCTCCAGCTCTGCAACATAACCAGAACTCATTCAATACCACACACCCATTTCATTACCACCAGGTCATGGCATCAACGCCATCTGAATCATTCTCTTCTTTACTGCACAGCAACCACCAGATTCCACCATCAAAACCAATAATTCCTTCATTTCCTTGTCTGCTATTGGCACCCCAGTTTAGTGGTTAAGGGGTAACCAGCTCACACATGAAAGTTCATTCTCCACCTCTTCCTTGTGCAACCTAGTTTGCTCTAAACATAACTCGCATGTGAATTAATCTTTTTTCCCTTTTACGCTCCAAATGTATGATTTCTCCTTCTTTTTCTCCAAAGGACTCCATTGCACCTAATAACTCAAAACTAAACATAAGAGATGCAATTCACAAGGATAAGAACAAAGAAATCATAAATACTAGATAATATATCAAGGTGTTTTAGACACCTATCAAATTCCCCCACACTTAGACTTTGCTAGTCCTCGAGAAAATGAAACAAAACTTTTCTAAAATATACATACAAATCTCGTGAGGGTTTACTAGAGATATACCCACAAAACCTACTTTTCCAACTTACTAGTTCTCCGTAATGATAGCATCCAACGCGCTAAGAAGACATAGAAATTCTGCACACTAGTCATAAGAAGTTAGACACATAAATGAACACAATCTCATCCTTAAAAGTTGAGAGAGAAATAACCATCCCTTCTCAAAAGAAATTCGGGTTCGGAGTGATCAAAAGTCTCGACTCCGCCTCACAAGAAAGGGTTTTATGAAGTTTCTCTCAATAATAAATAGCTCTTTATGGGTCACACATGTGTCCAGGTAGGAGTGAAGAGAGAATCCTGCGACACGTTGAATGCTAGGAAGGAAAAAACCCTCCGAATCATTTTGAAAACCCATATCTTTTATTGTTTTGAAAACCCATTTTTCTTACGATCTCTAAGAAAGGAAATCAACCACTTAACGAAGGTGGGAATATGCTTACTTACCTCGTTATCCGTTCGACGTGCAGCTAGCACCACTCTCACAGCATCCATAGAAACGTCTTCGGTCTTCAATCGGTGTCTTCATCTTCGTATTCGGTCTTCAACTCTTGATGATGAAATCTTGAACTTCGTAGAATCTTGACAATGTGATTCTTTCCTCTAATTTCTTGTTGCTTGAAACTTCATTACGGATATTTCTCATTCCATTGGCTTTATTGAATAAATACAAAACCAAAAGCGAACTAAACAAATCAAAATATGATGCAATTTTTTTTTTGATTTAATGCAAGATAAAGTAAATACAAAATAAAAATAAACAAAATACGAAAACTAATGATGAACCTAATAAAAATTTTCTCTCGTCTTTTTTGTTTTTGTTTTTTGAGACAAGAGAAAATAATACAAATACAAAATAAAGATAAAGATAAAAATAAAAATAAAAATAAAAGTACAAAGGCCATGATGTAAGTACTTTACCGCTCGATAACTTGTATGTCTCGATATCACAAACTTCTTGAATTCTCATCTTAATAATCTTCATTCTTGTACAATAGTCTTCAACTTGTAAAAATTCTGCTCCTTGTCTTGTTGCTTTACTTGAATCTGAAATCTGCTCATTTATGTACTGTTGCTTGTAAATCTTAAACGTCTTCAACTTTCCTTCGAATTTGTGATGCTCCTCTTGTTGATGATGATAGTGTTTCTATGGACCTGTCGGTGTAGATAGAGATAAAGTGGATGGTGCTAACTGCGAACAAGATTACAAGTGGTATGTAAGTTAGCAATTCGATGTCACCATTCATGATTGATAAAATAGCACTCAAGAGATCAAAATAGTGCTTCTATTGGTGGGAGGTTGGGTAGCTCACCATTCTACCCGGAGTTTACGTACGGTGACACACACTCTAAAAGCACATATGTAGACAGGTACAAAGAAGTGAAGGTCGGTGCCTCTCATGATGTAACATGGGTAGTCTCCACTATAGCGGATCACAAATCTAATACCGAATTCAGTCTGCACCTCATTTGCCACTGGGAAGGTTAAATCCAACTTTAACTCTCATACAAGTAAGAAACCCGATCATGTTCTCTGTCATCTCTAAGTTCAGTCACTCTTATGAGAATCTCGATGTAATCTTAGCGATATGTATACTATGTGACTCTAAACTAACCACAAGTTGGAGTTTTCTTATTCACTATTTCACAAAAAAGTTGAAAAAAATTGAAAATTTTACAATTCAAATGCTTAACCACTCCCCCATACTTAAACTTTACATTGTCCTCAATGTAAATTGAATCGTCCAAAGAAAGTCAAGGTGGGAAATTCTAACATGATAATGACAAGAAATCAGAAAAAGTAAAAACAAAACAAGAAAAAGCTAAAAACAATAAATACAAGAAAAGAAATACTCATCCTATGAGTTGCCTCCCATTTAGCGCTTGGTTTAAAGTCGTCGGCCCGACTATCTCCTTGCTTTCTATGCCTCCTCCAGAGGGAGTGCATCCACAAAGTTAGCTCCTTCCACCACTTCGGAAGTGAAATTCTCATAATATGGTTTCAACCGGTGCCCATTAACTTTAAGTTCCTTGCCTGTAGCTATGCTACGAATTTCCACTGCACCATGAGAAAACACATTAGTAACAATAAAAGGTCCAATCCAACGTGACCTTAATTTACCCGGAAATAAATGCAAGCGAGGATTAAACAAAAGCACGTTCTGCCCAATGCAAAATTGTTTCCTTGAAATCATGTTATCATGAAATGCTTTCTTCTTTTCCTTATAAATGCGCGAGCTTTCAAATGCATCATTGCAGAGCTCCTCTAGCTCTTGGAGTTGTAACTTCCTTTGCTTTCCATCCCCATCCATCTCCATATATTGCTTAATAGCCCAAAACGCCTTATGCTCAATTTCAACGGGTAAATGACAAGGTTTACCATACACAAGCCTAAAGGGAGACATCCCGATAGGTGTCTTGTATGCGGTTCTATAAGCCCACAAAGCATCATTAAGTCGCATGCTCCAATCTTTCCTTGTTGGATTCATCGTCTTCTCTAGAATGGATTTCACCTCCCGGTTAGACACCTCGGCTTGTCCATTTGTTTGGGGATGATAAGGTGTTGCAATCTTGTGCGACACATTGTACTTCTTCAACAAGATCCTATTTTTGAAGTGAGAACCCCCATCGCTAATTATGGCTCTTGGAATTCTAAACCTTGCAAAGATATTAGCTTGCACAAAATCTGAAACCACTTTAGAATCATTAGTCGGGGTGGCCTTAGCTTCCACCCATTTGGAAACATAATCCACATCAAGTAAGATATAAAAATTCCCATTAGAGTTGACAAAAGGACCCATAAAATCAATACCCCATACATCGAAAACTTCAATAAATTGAATAAAAGTTTGTGGCATTTGATTTCGGGCACCTAGATTGCCTGTTCTTTGGAACCTATCACAAGTTGTACAAAATATATATGCATCTTTAAACAAGGTTGGCCAATAGAAACCGCTTTCAAGTACCTTGTGAGCGGTTCTCTTACTCCCAAAATGTCCTCCACAAGCATAGGAGTGACAAAAAGACAAGATAGAATTAAACTCGGATTCAGGAACGCACCTTCGTAATACTTGGTCACTACCTTGTTTCCATAAGTATGGATCATCCCATATGTATTGGTTCCCTAACCTCTTAAGTTTTTCCCTCTCAGCACGAGACAAGTTCTTTGGGATTTGTTTTAGACACCAAGTAGTTCACAATATCGGCATACCATGGTTCTCCAAAGGAAATTGAGAATAGTTGCTCATCCGGGAAACTTTCACGCAATGGGATAGCTTCCTTTTCCACAACAAGGCGGCTCAAATGATCCGCAACGGTGTTCTCAATTCCTTTCTTGTCTTTGATTTCAATATCGAACTCTTTCAAAAGTAGAATCCATCGTATGAGCCTCGGTTTCGCCTCTTTTTTCATAAGCAAGTACCTAAGCGCTGCATGATCATAAAAGACAACAACTTTTGTACTAATTAGATAAGAGCGAAACTTTTCCAAAGCAAAAAAAAAGCTAATAACTCTTTTTCAGTGGTTGTGTAGTTTTGTTGGGCCTCATTTAACGTTCTAGAAGCATAATAAATAACATGAGGTATCTTCCCCACACGTTGCCCAAGCACCGCACCAACCGCATAGTCACTTGCATCACACATGATCTCAAAAGGCTTGCTCCAATTCGGTAGTTTAATGATAGGGGCTGAAATCAAAAGTTCTTTCAAACGATTGAATGCCGCCATACACTTTTCATCAAAGTTAAAAACCACATCTTTTTGCAATAAGTTGCAAAGTGGTGATGCTATCTTGGAAAAATCCTTGATAAATCTACGATAAAAACCTGCATGACCAAGAAAAGAACGTATCTCCCTCACCGTAGTGGGAGGGGTTAGAGCACGAATAAGGTCTATTTTAGATTTATCGACTTCTTTAGAAGATATTATATGGCCTAAAACTATGCCATGAGTTACCATGAAATGGCACTTCTCCCAATTTAGCACAAGATTTGTTTCAACACATCGTTCAAGGATTAATGACAAGTTGTGCAAGCAAAGGCCAAATGAATCACCAAAGACACTAAAGTCATCCATAATCACTTCGATTATGTTTTCAACATATTCTGAGAAGATACTTACCATACACCTTTGAAAGGTAGCTGGAGCATTGCACAAGCCAAAAGGCATCCTTCTATAAGCAAAAGTACCGAAAGGACAAGTGAAAGTGGTTTTCTCTTGATCCTCCGGCGCTATCATAATCTGATTGTAACCTGAATAACCATCAAGGAAGCAATAATAAGAATGTCCAGCTAAACGTTCAAGCATTTGATCAATAAAAGGCCATGGAAAATGATCCTTCCTAGTGGTGGCATTCAATTTCCTGTAATCAATACAAACCCTCCAACCGGTTTGCACACGAGTTGGGACAAGTTCGTTCTTATCATTCTCCACCACCGTCACACCTGATTTCTTTGGTACTACTTGTACCGGGCTCACCCACTTGCTATCGGATATGGGGTAGATAACACCCACGTCCAAAATATTTAGTATCTCCTTTTTCACAACTTCCATCATGGGAGGGTTCAAACGACGTTGCGCTTCCCTTGTAGGATTTGCATCGTCCTCCAAACGGATTTTGTGCATACAAACGGTAGGGCTTATACCCTTGATATCAGCAATTGTCCATCCTATGGCCGTCTTGTACTTCCTTAGCACCCTTAGAAGTTTTTGCTCATGTAATTCACTAAGCTTGTTAGAAACAATAACAGGTAAATCTTCCTTGTCACCCAAGTACAAGTACTTTAGGTGATCGGGAAGAGGTTTCAATTCTAACTTTGGAGATTTAACAATGGAAGGTACAAGCTTTTCATCGCTGCATGGTAAAGAAATAAAAGAGATATTATGAGTTTTCGGGCATCCTTGTAGTGAATTAAGATCACCAAGGGCTTCCTTGACTTCATTACCACACTCTACACCATTATCCATGGATGTAGTCAAAACGGTTTCCAAAGCATCATCACCATTCAATTCAAATACTTGTTGTGCCAATGTATCCATAACATCAATGGAGAAACAAGAGTGGACATCACTAGGATATCTCATCATCTCGAAAATGTTGAAACGCATTGTTTCTCCATCATACTCCATAGTTAGCGTTCCTTGATCCACATCAATAATGGTTTTCGCTGTTTTCATGAAGGGACGCCCAAATAAAAATGGAAGAGACGAGTTCGGTGACCCTTCATTCATCTCTAACATGCAAAAGTCAGCTGGAAATACAAGTTGATTAACCTGCACAAGAACATCTTTAACAATACCCATTGGGGAAACATTAGAGCGATCGGCTAATTGCAATACAATTCCAGCCTTTTTAAGAGGACCTAACTCAAGTGAATTGTACATAGATGCAAGCATAACATTAACGGATGCACCTAAGTCCAACATAGCTTTGTTAAATATGGTGTTACCAATTGTGACTGGAATGTCAAAGCTACCGAGATCCTTACGTTTCAGTGGGAGTTTATGTTGTAAGATTGCCGAAGCATTCTCCCCAACACTTAGCACTTCATTACCTTTGATCCTTTGCTTATTGGTACACAAGTCCTTCAACACTTTCGCATACTTGGGAACTTGCTTGATCGCATTAATGAGTGGTATGTTCACATGAATCTTCTTTAAAACGTCTAAAATCTCCTTTTCTAGTTCCGCCTTCTTGGAACTTGCAAATCTGCGAGGGAAAGGTAAAGGAGAAACATAAGTAGAAACCGGAGTTTTAGAGTTAGGAATAGGTACCTCGGGTGTTTAGGGAATTTCATCCCTCTTTTCCTCCAAAACCGGCTCCTTTGGTATTTCCACCTTGCCCGAATCAGTAATTTCGGGTTGCACAAGTTGTGTACCACTTCTCAACGTAATAGCATTGACACCCTCTTTTGGGTTGATAGGTTGAGAAGGGAGTTTCCCACTATTTTGTGCCTTCAACTTGTTAATATCAATTGCCATGGAGCCCATTTGTGTCTGCAACTCCTTGATAGCACTCTTAGTTTCTTGTTGACTTTCCTTAAACATGGTAGAAATTCCTTGCATAAAAGTTTGAAGCTTTGCATCGATATCAGAACCTTGATTTTGCATCGATTGTTGTGGTTGCTGAAATTGTTGTTGTTGCGGCTGGAATTGTTGTTGTTGTGGTTGAAATCCACCCGAACGGTTGAATGTAGGTTGTTGAACCGCGCCTTGCTTGTTTGCATAGCTAAAGTTGGGGTGATCTCTCCATCCCGGATTGTAAGTGTTGGAGTAGGGATCATACCGTCTTTGTTGATTTGGAAAGACCGCACTAGCTTGCTCCAACTCTTTACCATATGAAGGTAAAATAACCGCATCCATCTTTTGCATCATTTGGTCCATGTTATCCATCCTTTGATCACGGTGTGGTGATGAATCCGTAACTTCATGCACTCGCCTAACCATTGGTTCACCTCTTGTGTAGAATTGTTGCGAGTTTTCACCCATGCTTTCAATCAACTCGTTAGCTTGGGCCACCGTCTTGTTCACTAGTGCACCACCACCCGCTGCATCAAGAAGATATCTATCACTTGTTTGAAGACCTTCGTAGAAGTATTGTATTATCATCACGTCACTAAATTGGTGGTGTGGACAGCTTTCCACCAATCTCTTGTATCGCTCCCAACATTCATACAAAGATTCTCCTACGTGTTGCTTTATCCCACAAATGTCTTTGCGAATTTGAGTAGCTTTTGACGCAGGAAAATACCTCTCTAGAAAGAGTTTCTTCAACCCGTTCCATGTAGTGACACTTCCGTATGGTAAATAATACAACCATTCCTTAGCATTGTCCGCCAAAGAGAATGGAAAAGCTTTCAACATTTCTCCATCCGCATTAGTCTCCGGTGGAAGCATAGCCATGATAACGTTGTGGAAATCCATGAGATGCTTGTTTGGATCTTCATTCTCCATGCCATGAAACTTCGGTAACTCTCTAATCAACCCCGACTTGATTTCTAAGGTTGAGTTTGTCTCAATACACCACCGTTGTGCATCAAGCCTATGATAAGCCAAGTCCTTGAGTGTACGATTTGCATCACCCATTGCTTCTTCTTCTTCAACTAGTGGTTCTTCTACAAATGGAACCTCTTGTTCTTATTCTAGTTGTAATCCTTCTTCCACTTCTAACTCTTGTTCTTCCGTCGTGTCTTGACTTGGTTGGAGTATTGTGCCTCTTCGAGTAGCTGTCCCGCACCTTGGATAGTTCCAATCTTTAGAAGCCAGGGATTAGGTACCTGAAAACAATTATCGCAAACAAGTGAGAAACAAGACAAGAAAACAAAAAGCAAATATGAAAGTATAAATGATGATAAGAAACTAAAAACTTAATAACAAGCCGTATGCCTCTCCGGCAGCGGCGCCAAAATTTGATCGCTGTCGTATGCGTCAAAAATAATTCACTTTCTCACTCAACTAGATATAAATATAGTACGTGATAAGAAAGAGTTCGTTCCCACAGAGAGGATTTTGTTGTTATCAAATTTTCAGATTCTTAAGTAACCAAAGGGGGAGGATTTTTGTTTTATCTAAATAAACAAAGCAATAAAAGTAATCAAAAGCAATAAAATAATTTGAATAATCAATAAGGCGAAGATATTGGTCATGGGATCATATCATTCACAAACATGTATTTTCATCAATGACTAGAATTGGAATTTTAATCTCTCATTTACTAAAAGTCCTAGGATATCTTGATCGCAAGAGTATCCCGTTTATTTCCCGATTTTATCACAAACAACATTAAAAGATGCTATTGTGAAATCTACCTAGAAAGCAACCTAAAGTGTAAAAGCACAATTAAGTTTAACTCCCGAAGAGCAATAAGTTCTATGAAATAAGACTAATCAATGCAAACAAACTTGTAAAAGCACTAATTCGTTTTAACAAAGGTTATGATTCATATGCAATTAAAAATATGTGTCACTACAAGTAATAATGGCACTATGCTACTTAGAATCAGGGATAAACAACTATTTCGTATTGAAAACCCTAATCTAGCAATAGAGATGAAGACTAATCTAATTGATTCCGGACTCAACCAAACTAGCATTCAAATCATAACATAATATCAACCATGAATCATAAACAATAAAGTTTTGAGACAAAACTAATTCATTGATTTAAATAACATGCTTGAGAAATCAACTTTTATCCCATAACCAATAATTGAGTTTAGTTACTCATAATAATGAAGTTCATTATAATCATAATCATAAAATAATTGAAGAAGATGAAAAATAAAATGAAAGAAAACCCTAGTTGTAGCTATCTCCAAAGCTCCAAGAATAATACGTGATATCAAAGAAAGTAGAAAACTTTCCTTTTTGTAGCTCTTCTTAGGTCAAGTCTTCAAAAGCCCATCACCAAGAAGTCCACCGAGCCCATGTGTGCGAAGAACCCATGTAAAAATATTTGCCAAAAGTGGTCGCCGAAAAACTGGTGAAAGTGCCGGAAGTTGGCCAGAAAAGAGCTCAGGTGACCGGCAAAGTCAAACCGGTCAACGAGTCAGTTCGGCCGGTCAAACTCAGTGAGTCATACCGAGTCAAGACGAGTCAATACCGATTCAACTATCTGACCTGGCCAAGTTAGTCAGACTAGGCCATTGCACAATCCATATCTTCTGCTACGCCATCTTGGCCTGCTGCCAGCTTCTCTTGCACAGGCCTGAGTTTGTGGTGCGGTATGATGATCCTTCTTCCTTCCTCCCATTCCAGATAACCAGTTCAACTGCAACTCACAATTTTTGTAGCTTCTTGAACTCCATCAAAAATCCAGCAAAACAATCTCTTCACCAATACCTCATAGTTCATGCCATAACTAGATAAACACGACAATCGTCTTTAGATCCAGTACAACTCCCTCCAATAGCAGCACCATTAAGTTCCAGTCATTGCACATTACAGTTCAGCTGCACAACCATCTCCCATTCCATGACGTTGCAACCAACACAGTCACAACTTTATCCTTCGCAAACACCACCTGCATCTCCTCATCATTCATCTACACTGCTAACTCAAACTCCACTGGATACCAACACCACTGCTATAATTTTAGCATCAGCTCCAACAACACCACTGCATCATTCTTGCACTACTTGAGCCATTTTCCATTTCAGTCACAACCAACACATACACCTGCTGCATCAGTTCATCACCAGAGCCATCACCTGCAATGTCATCTTAAACTACAACACCAAGCAAACACACATAAAATCTTTCTGAACTCAATTGCACTGAGCCACGGCACCACCATGGACATGACTGCAACTGCAGCTGCTCACAAGTCCATCAAAGACTCATTTTACCAGTAATTAACACCAGTTTACAGACCTCCAGGACTTCAGTTCAGCTGCATCACTTACTTTCTGCTACCACCATCTCAAGCCAATAACACTCAACACCAGAAGCTAACAACACCAAAATCAGCTACTTATACCCATAACCAAAACAACCTGCAACTGATTCATTTCCATTCTTATTAGCTTTGAAACTCAGTAAAAACCCATTAGTCCTTGAAACAACGCATCCTAGACAATTGCACCACCAGATTCATCTCCAATTGCAACCACTAAGCAATTCCATCTCACATCTTCTGAGTTCAAGAGCAGACCCATTCAATCATTTCAGCTCACAACCACCAACAACAATATAATCACCTTCAGCTCAGATTTCTTCTACTTTGCTTGAAACTGCAGTTCAACACCAGTTACTGCACATTGCAGTTTAGCTCATTCCTCCACATCAGTTCATTACTTCAACCACAAACCACCATTCGAACTGCAGTCTCACATACACAACCATTGCAGCTTCTTCTCACAAATCTATCGTCAAGAACTTCACCTTCTATTCCACTCGAATCTCTGAGCTTCAGTACATTGATGCTTCAACAACACTATTTCATTGATCAACTCATTAACACCACTATCTCAGTCCATCTACATGCAATTGCCACTTCTCAGTCCAATACTCTGTAATACAACCAATTCATCCATGACAATCACCAGTTCTATCTCAGTTTGAGCTTCAATTTCATTGCCTCGAACTGCACCTGTAATAGCTTATACATCACCAACCATTTGTTCTTCCATGTATTTCTCCAGCTCTGCAACATAACCAGAACTCATTCAATAACACACACCCATTTCATTACCACCAGGTCATGGTATCAACGCCATCTGAATCATTCTCTTCTTTACTGCACAGCAACCACCAGATTCCACCATCAAAACCAATAATTCCTCCATTTCCTTGTCTGCTTGCAACACAGATTTGAAACCCCATCTCAGATTCAGTACCACAATCATCTCAAACCCTTTACCATCTTCAAATTCTCATCTTCACCATTCATCTCAGATTCAACCCATCTTCTTGGTTCGATCATAACCCAGATTTCTTCACACAAACCCTAACTCTGAATCAATCGAGCACACCTCAGGAACAACCAAACCCTAACTTCCTTTCAATCTGATTTCTTCTAATGGATGCAGTTGATTTCTTGCTCAGAACCCATGTTTAATCACTTTACCAAAACCCCTTAATCCATGGCAGCAACATATCAAGCCCTTGAAATCGAATCGATCTCAAACAACAACAGAAATAATTTCCCTGTCAATTTGACTTACATCAAACCCAAATTATTTCTTATGATTTTATCATCATCATCTCTTTGAAGTCTTCTCTTGATTTCACTTGTTCTCTCTGAATTTCTCCCTTTCATTGCACGAAGCTGCCATCACTTCTCGGTTTCAGACAGAGGGTGAGAAGTGAATATCTAATGATAAGAAGAAATGTGTGCTCTCTGATTTTTAGGTTAAGTGTAGGAACCAATATTGCTATTGGCACCCCATTTTAGTGGTTAAGGGGTAACCAGCTCACACATGACAGTTCATTCTCCACTTCTTTCTTGCGCAATCTAGTCTTCTCTAAACATAACTCGCCTGTGAATTAATCTTTTCGCACTTTTACGCTCCAAATGTATGATTTCTCCTTTTTTTGCTCCAAAAGACTCCATTGCACCTAATAACTCAAAACTAAACATAAGAGATGCAATTCACAAGGATAACAACAAAGAAAACATAAATACTAGATAATAAATCAAGGTGTTTTAGACACCTATCAACACGGACGTGTTGATGACGCGAGCATGTTACCTTGACCGACCAAGGTTGGCTCTTTGGCTCGCAATGAGCCAGTCCCGCATATTTTCATGATTTGACCTAATTTGCGCAATTTCACATATTAGGTCCAAAACTCTTCCAAATAATTTTGGAATTTCATGGAGTGATCGTCATTCGATCCCACGACCATCCAGGGCTGGTTTCATGGTCGGTCTCTCACCTCTCCATAATTAATTAGGTTTTATCACCTAAGGCTCGGACGAGCATTTTTCGAATAATTAATTAAACCAGCATTTAATCATTCTTTCATCAACAAATCACCAACTCTTCAAGATATCTTGGTATTTTGCTCACGCGAGCATATGGACGCTACATAATCGACACACGGTCTCATGTAGCCGGTCCTTATTTATTCCATGGTTAATTATCAAATAAACCATCAATTGATCAATTAGGGTTTCTGAGTCAAAGGATCATAATTCCCGACTCGAACACTAATAACTTTACGAAGATCTCATGATCAGTATTCTTATTTATTATGCTCGGTTCAACTACCAGTATACTAATTAATGTTTTATTTTGGTCACACTACCAATAATTTATCAGACGATCAACACTTGCTCAGATGAGCAATATTTGCTCAAACCAAGGAATATTGGTTCAACTATAAATATTCAACAATTCATCAAATGAGCAATACTTGCTCACCTCAACGTGAGAATTATACCTCTGTCTCAACAGACACGTTCAATTTATGAGTCTCAAAACATTTTACAGAATCATGTTCAACTCAGCAAATACATGGACTCATCGTCCCATAAAGTCATGAAGTCAACAACTGACTAATTAATTACGAGACGTCAATCGTGTCACATGGGGGATATTAACTAGGGTTTTGGTCTGGCCATCTACGACACGTGTGTTCATACACACGATGGAATGTGAGCAAGTCGTGCAATCAGTTGAAGGAGTTAACAAAGTAGTGGATGGAAAATCGACCAAGTCTCCGCATGATGAGAAACTGGTTTCAAACACTATTTCCATTTCCCCACTCTTTGATTCCATCAACTGTCACACTTCATGGGATCATGGTGTTTACAATTCCAACAATATAAATAAGTCTCTGAAATCATGATTGTATATAGAACGATCTCACGTCTCACAGACAACACGAGATTAACTCAACATCTGAGTAATTACTCTCGACAGAGATTCAATCATTCAGAACTTATCTTATTCAGAATTCACAATACACCCACAATCTTTTATTACCATTGATTCCACACACTTCTCAGCTTCCCTCCTACATATCAACCCATCCTCTCTTGTGATCAAATTTACTCTGGAACGGCTATTGTCTTGGTTTAGGCCGAATTACTACAGATTGATCTCTCGAATTCAAAGCACTCCCTTCTTGCAGTGCATATGTGTGAGGTTGAACATTTCGCTCGGTTCAAGGAGTCTCCTCCGTACGGTCGTCTCCTCAATCCCGTGAAAACCAGCAAATCGTTTTGCCCCATCTACACTAGGTTGAGAACAAACATATCCTCTTGCTAATTCTTATCTACTGTTCTTAATTGAAATATCTTCCATGTTTTGATAGCTAGGTTTCCTATTGTTCATGAGTCAAATGAGACCTTTGTGAGAGACATAAGTGAAACTTTAGCCTACAACGGATTTCGTAACCCTAATATTTCTACATCCTCGATTACATTTTATTATAAACTTGCTTGAATCAATTTGTTATTACTTTCTTATTACAACAATCTCTGAAATTATTGAATTTGATTGGATAGGTCTTGATATTAATTAGTAGTAGTTTTCACACTCCTTGAGGGAACGAACCGTGCTTGCTTTTGTGTGCTCTTTTTGACACCGTGCGCTTGCGGTAAAACAAAGTTGGTCTACCGACCCATCAAGTTTTTGGCGCCGCTGCCGGGGAGTGGTTGCAAAACCCTCTCTAATTGATATTTAGACTTTCTATTCAGTAGTTTAGGATTTAATTTTCTTTAGTTATTTCTTTGTTATTAGCTTTTCTCTTAGATTTTTGTTATTGCTTTTTGCTGATTTTGGTTGACTCTTATAGGTACATTTCTTAGTTATTTTGGACTGCGGCATAAGAATTGGTAACGAGCTCAAAGAGAGTAAATGCTTGATTTTCTTGCAAAGATTTTTCAAGGTAAGTACGATTCAACTCTTTGCTTGTGGTTAGTGTATGCGAGATTTTTCGGTTGGTTGGGATAGAAATAATGCTCCATTATTTATGGATGGAACCGATGATGAGGGTGAAAACCCTCCAGTTAAGAGTTTGAGAGACTATATGTATCCAACTAGAGTCTCTCAACCTTCGTGCATTGTTTTGCCTGCTACTACAACAACTTATGAGATTGGGACAAATACCCTTCAGGCTCTTCCCAACTTTTATGGAAAGGAGAATGAAAATCCTTACTATCACATTAGAGACTTTGAAGAATTGTGTGGTACGGTTAAAATTAAGAATTTGTCTGATGAATACCTTAAAGTTAGGTTGTTCCCTTTCTCATTAAAGGATAAGGCAAAATCTTGGTTAGATGCATTGGCTCCTTCGTCAGTTAGGACTTGGGAATACATGACAAAACTGTTTTTGAAATTTTTTTTCCCTAGGCATAGGACTTCTGCCATCCGTCAAAAACTGAATAGTTTTGTGCAACAACAGGGAGAATCTCTCTGTGACTACTTAGAGAGATTCCATGATCTTTTTCCGCAGTGTCCATACCATGGATTTGATACTCCTAGGCTTACGTTGATTCTTTACGAAGGATTAGATCATAAAATTATGACCAGGGTAGAGTCACTTTGTGCTGGTAATTTTCAGGATAAAAGTGTTGAAGAGGGGTATGCATTCTTGCAAAGAGTGGGATGCTAAGAAACCAGTAAGGTCAATTGCTAATAGCAATGGAGCGCACAAAGTTGATATTCAATTTGACTCTGACGCTAAAATAGCTTCTTTGACAAGAAGGCTTGAATAACTAGAACATAGTCTAAAGCTAAGCCTTTTGTTGAGTCCCCAAACCAAGCATTTTATGACGATGGTAGTGAGCAAGTCAATGCTCTCTATCAAGATAATCGTCATAAATATGACCCTTATTCCAATACTTACAACCCAGGGTGGGAAAGATACCCTAACTTTTCATGGTCTAGAGGTCGGTATGAAGGTCAGTCTAATAATGCTAGTGGTTACACACAGAAACCTTCCATTCATAATGATTCTTCTAACCAAAGAATGCCTAGTATAGAAGAAAGTCTAAGTTTGTTTATGCAGGCTACTCAAAAGTCAATAACAAACTTAAAGCAGACCAATGCAAGGTCCATAACAAATATAGAACGACAAGTAGGTCAGCTTGCTAGTCAAATGAAAGATAGATACAAGGGACAGTTCCCAAGTCAAACAATGCGTAACCCTAAGGGTTCATTTGAGGTCAGCACATCTGGTGCTAAATTCTCCGATCAAGTCCAAGACGTTACTTCCTTAAGAAGGGGACAAGTCATTGATAATCATGTTAGTAATCCTAAGGAAAATGAGCATGCTAAGAACACTCCCATTGTGACGCAGGTTACACCTTCGGCACAAAAAGAAACCGATGCATCTAAAAAAGATGAAGCTGAAAATACTTATGTTCCTCGTGCTCGATTCCCTTAACGGTTACTACCTCGTAAGAAAGGAGCTAGTTCTGATGACATCTTAGAAGTTTTCAAACAGGTTAAGATTAACATTCCTCTCCTAGATGCCATTAAACAGATTCCTTTGTATGTTAAGTTCTTGAAAGATATGTGCACTGTGAAACGTAATTTGAATGTGCAAATGAGAGCTTTCCTTGCTGAACAGGTGAACTCTATTATTATGCAGAAAACTCCGCCTAAATATAAGGATCCTGGTTGTCCTACTATTTCTTGTACTATAGGAGAACACAAGATTGAGCATGCTTTGTTAGATTTAAGCGCTAGTGTGAATCTTTTGCCATGTTCTGTGTATGAACAATTAGGACTTGGTGACTTGAAACCTACTAATGTCACACTCCAATTGGCTGATAGGTCTATTAAAATTCCTAGAGGAGTGGTAGAAGATATTCTTGTGCAGGTTGATAGTTTGTTTATCCTGTGGATTCTATTATTCTAGATACACAACACAACCTGTGGCAGACCCTAGTGGTCAAATTCCTATTATTTTAGGACGACCTTTCTTAGCAACCGCTAATGCGATCATAAACTGTAGGAATGGTATTATGGAACTTACTTTTGGTAGTTGGAAAGTGGAAGTGAATGTATTTACTGTTGCACGTTCTCCTCCTGATTTTAATGACCATGAAACTGTTTGTATGATTGATGAAATTGTTCATGATACTTTCTTGCAAAATCATTTAGAAGATCCATTAGAAGCATGTTTTACTCATTTTGGGAAGGATATAACTGATGATAGTGTTATTTGTGAAGTCAATGAATTTTTAGACTCCACCCCACTGCTGGACACTAGTAAATGGAAGCCTAAAATTGAACCTCTTGTACTGTCCGAATCTTGACCAGTTCCATCAGTCGAGAAAGCTCCGACCTTGACTCTTAAGCCATTGCCCGACACTTTAAAATATGTTTACTTAGGCTCTGAAAACACTTTACCTGTCATTATTGCTTCTAATATCACACTAGAATAGGAAAGTAAGTTGGTAAATGTCCTTAGAGAACATAGAACGGCTATAGGTTGGTCCATTGCAGATTTGAAAGGTATTAGTCCTAGCGATTGTATGCATCATATCTACTTAGAAGAGAACTCTAAAACATCAAGAGAGATGCAACGTAGGCTAAATCCTAACATGAAAGATGTAGTAAGAGAGGAAGTTCTGAAACTGTTGGATGCAGGTATCATTTACCCAATATCCGACAGTACTTGGGTCAGCCCTGTTCAAGTTGTACCCAAGAAATCAGGAATTATTGTAGTCAAGAATGATTGTAATGAATTGATTCCCACTCGGCAGACCACCGTTTTGCGTGTATGCATTGACTATAGGAGATTGAACAAGGTCACGAGAAAAGATCATTTTCCTCTGCCATTCATCGACCAAATGCTTGAGAGGTTAGCCGGCCATATCTACTATTGTTTCTTAGATGGTTACTCCGGTTATAACCAAATCCCTATTGCCCATGAAGACCAAGAAAAGAACACTTTTACCTGTCCATTTGGGGCATTTGCATATAGACGCATGCCATTTGGGTTGTGTAATGCACCCGCCACTTTCCAGTGTTGTATGTTAAGCATATTTTCTGACATGGTAGAAAGGTTTATTGAAGTTTTCATGGATGATTTTTCTGTGTTTGGATATTCTTTCGATGAATGTCTCCATCATCTCACTCTTTTCCTAGTGAGATGCAAGGAGAAAAATCTTGTGTTGAATCGGGAGAAATGTAATTTCATGGTTCAGTCTGGAATTGTGTTAGGTCACATTGTTTATTCCAAGGGTATAGAAGTAGACAAGTCTAAGGTTGATTTAATTTCTAAGTTGAGACCTCCACGTACAGTTACAGAAGTTAGATCATTCCTAGGTCATGCTGGTTTTTATCGTCGTTTTATTAAATACTTTAGTAAGATCTCACGTCCTTTATGTAATATTCTTGGTAAGGACGTTGCTTTTGTCTTTGATGAGACTTGTGTTGTAGCTTTTGAGAAGCTGAAATTGTTGTTAACTTCTGCCCCTATTATACAACCTCCTATTTGGAATCTTCCATTTGAGTTTATGTGTGACACTTCTAATTTTGCGGTTGGAGCTGTTTTAGGATAGCGTAAGGATAAAGCACAACATGTTATTTACTATGCTAGTAAGACTTTGAATGATGCACAATTGAATTACACTATCACTGAAAAAGAACTCTTATCGATTGTGTTAGCCTTATAAAAGTTCAGACCTTATCTTTTAGGGTCTAAAATCATTATATTCTCTGATCATGCTGCATTGAAGTACCTTCTTTCCAAGAAGGATGCTAAACCTAGGTTGCTAAAATCATTATATTATTGCTGCAGGAATTCAACTTTGATATTCAGGACAAGAAGGGTTCTGAGAACGTTGTGGAAGATCACCTTTCTAGAATCATTTCACATTCTTCTAATGATGCTTTGCCTTTGCATGAATCATTTCCAGATGAACAATTGTTTGATGTTTCGCAGTTACCTTGGTTTGTTGATATTGTTAATTGATAAGCACGAAAGTGCGACACATTTTAACACGTAAATACATTAGCAAGGACTCATTATTTCTCTAATAAATTTGTTTTAGTTGTTTTTGGAAGAAGAAGCTCTTGTGGAGAATTGGCTCGATAAAAATGTTATTCGCACCCGGAGGACACGTGTTATTCGGACTCTCAGTTTCGGTTAAGGGTCACCTCAATTACTAAGGGCATCTCAATGGATAAGGGGCACCTTCCCTAATATTTACACCCCATAAGGCAAGTGTTAAAGGGACACCCGTACAGGATTAGGGGGAGGTCATCATCTCCGTTTGAATTTTGATTTTGGCGGGAAGAATTTGCAGTGAAGTATCAGATTTAGGGCTTGATTTTAAGACATGTTCGGGAAAGATTCAATCACTGGATTCAGTTTTGATGGACCTGTTAACACTAAACACGCATGGTATGGACTTCAAAATCAACTGGGTTTGGTTATATAATCTTCAGTGAAGTAAACAGTGTACACAAGAGTATCGGGTTTTCAGTTATGTTTTACCGTGTTTATGGTGATAGCTATGATGGTGGGCGTGTGTATTGACTGAGTCCCTCTAACTGAACATGAACTCATCATTTTGGGAGTGTGACGACATCATCAGGCGTTTGAAGAAGGAATTTTTCGTGGTGATTGATTGCAAAATATGAGATATTTTGTGGAGACTAATTCTCGGTTTTGGATTGGTTCTAGTTTGTTAGGATGAAACAAGACTGGTAAGTCCTTTAAATTCGATAAAACAGGGAGATGTACGTGGATTTCTTAAAACAGGGGCGAAGAAGAAATATCGGGATTTTATGGAAGTTACGGAGGATGAGAAAATCTTTTGCTTGATTTTGTGTTATCCGTATTAATATTAAACAGGGAGAGAACGCGTGAAAAGGGAGAGATATCTTCCACCTCGGAAAAACAGGGAAAGAGTATTTTGGGAAGCTGCACGAGTTTGAGTGTCTACTGCACGTGTTGTAGGACTCAAGCGAACATTTGGAGCGTGAATAAGTTAAAAAAGGGAGAACATAATGGTTGCAGACGCGTAAGAAAGAAAGGAATGGAAATAGTATGTTGGGGAGCATATAAAGGGGATTGAGAGTTGGGGAGAAGAACAGAAGGTTGCAGAGCAGATTTCTCTGCTGCTGCAGAGAAGAAGAAAAAGAAGAACATTTGACGCCTACTGACTGTCCCAGAGAACCGTCGTTTATAAACATTACTCGTAACAGTCAGTTTGGCACACTTGTTTTGAATTTGAAACATCTCTTGTAACGGTGACTTCTGTAACGGCAATACAGTGTTGCAGTTTCATTGTAATATTAGTTTTCCTTAATAAAAACACCATTTGAGCAATGAATTACCTTTTTGAGTGTGTTTTTATCATGAGAAGCTAAACCCCAACACTGGGTCGACGGAGGAAGCCGAACTTCACACATGGGTGAATTTGTATTAGTTTCTATATGACTTTTGCACTTATTTTGAATTGATTTATGATTCGAATTAATTAGTTATTATTTTATTAGATGGGTCATGCTTGCTTAAATGTGTGATGTCCCATGCTTACGATTTATAACTAATGTTTTGAGGATCTACTTTGGCAAAACAAGAGTCGATGTTTTATTTATTTATTGAGCGATAATTGTTGAGAATAAATAATTGATCCCTATGATATGAATGCGGTGGAATCCTAGTCTCAGTAACTCTCTCTTTTATTACTTTTATTAAACCTTTTAATTTAATCTTCACAAGTCTTAGAGTTCGAATCTTAATTACTACGACCATACTGTAAAAATCTCAACATTTTTGGCGCCGCCGACGCGGATTTGTTTTTAGATTAATTTTTAGTTTTTTTTTTAAATTTTGCACAATATTTTCATTTTTTTTTAGATTTTATTTTTTCCTTTTCATGCGTTTCTTTTTGTATTTCTTTTCAGGGACATTTTGAGGATGATGACTTCTTCTGAGGAGACGTCACCTACGATGACGCTGTAGGAATATAAGCGTAGAAAGTCAAGTTATCAGGAAACCTCATCTGAGATGACGCTTGCTGAATATAAGCGCAAGCAATGGTATGGAGTTTCTGCTCCACATGAGGTAAGTGAAGAATCTCCTCTAGAGATATATGATAAGTATTATAACACACACCACCTAGTTTGGAACAAAGACTGAGATTATTGGAATGCCAAAAATTATTTAATGATGATGATGATCAGTCTTGTAGTGACTCTCCGTTCCAGAAAGAATTTGTAGATGACCCTGTGGATGGTTGTGTTGATGATTTTCCTAATTCCATAGATGAATCCATCCCACAAGATAATTCACCCAACTTAGAGGATGTTTCTAGACCCTTAGACTTCCAAAAGTTACCTAATTTAGGGTTAGAATTGCGTGCTTCTAGAGTGTTGTTGGATTACTTTGCATCTAAGTACCCAGAGGACTTGCTTATTCCTGATACAGTGCATGGGCCGATTGATAATTCCCCAGTCTCAGTTGAATCCCCATATTTTGTTCTTTACGCACTACCATGTGCAGTAAAAACTTGGTTTAGGGGTAAATCTTGGTTTTTGATAGTTTCAGTGTCTCCACGTTTTCATGACATAAGTGTGAAGCTGTCGTTTGTAAATATTGTATTTTGGGTCGATCCCCAAGTTTTCAGGTTATTAGTTTATGGGGATTCTTTCTGTGCATTCCAGTAGGTGTATTTTTATTTTTATTTTTATACTTTCGTTTACTTTTTTGCATCTTATGGATTTCCCGTCTTAAGTTTTGCATTGGATGACTCAATTACATTGAGGACAATGTAATGTTTAAGTGTGGGGGAGTGGTTAACGTTTTATTTTTATTTTTCAGGAATTTTCTTGCATATTATAACCAGCTGTGTAGCGGGTCTACCAAAAAAAAAACAAATTACAGATGTTAGGGTTGTGACCAGCTGTGTAGCGGGTCTTCAAAAAAAAAGATTGTTAGAGTTATGACCAGCTGTGTAGCGGGTCTTTTCATTTTTCTTGCATGTTATGACCAGCTGTGTAGCGAGTCTTAAATTTTTTTTTTTGAAATGACCAGCTGTGTAGCGGGTCTTCTTCTGTTTTGCTCGAGGACTAGCAAAATGTAAGTGTGGAGGAATTTGATAAGCACGAAAGTGCGACATATTTTAACCCAAAAATATATTAGCAAGGACTCATTATTTCTCTAATAAATTTGTTTTAGATTTTTTTGGAAGAATAAGCTCTTGTGGAGAATTGGCTCGATAAAAATGTTATTCGCACCCGGAGGACACGTGTTATTCGGACTCTCAGTTTTGGTTAAGGGACACCTCAATTACTAAGGGCATCTCAACGGATAAGGGGCACCTTCCCTACTATTTACACCCCATAAGGCAAGTGCTAAAGGGACACCCGTACAAGATTAGGGGGAGGTCATCATCTCCGTTTGAATTTGGATTTTGACGGGAAGAATTTGCAGTGAAGTATCAGATTTAAGGCTTGATTTTAAGACATGTTCGGGAAAGATTCAGTCACTGGATTCAGTTTTGATGGACCTGTTAACACTAAACATGCATGGTATGGACTTCAAAATCAACTGGGTTTGGTTAGATAATCGGCAGTGAAGTAAACAGTGTACACAAGAGTATCGGGTTTTCAATTCTGTTTTCCCATGTTTATGGTGATAGCTATCATGGTGGGCGTGTGTATTGACTGAGTCCCTCTAACTGAACATGAACTCAGCATTTTGGGAGTGTAACGACATCAACAGACGTTTGAAGAAGGAAATAAAATCTTCTCAGAGAAGGAATATTTCGTGGTGATTGATTGCAAAATATGAGAGATTCTGTTGAGATTAATTCTCGGTTTTGGAGTCTGTTAGGATGAAACAGGACTGATAAGTCCTTTAGAGTCGATAAAACAAGAAGATGTATGTGGATTTCTTAAAACAGGGGTGAAGAAGAAATATCGGTATTTTATGGAAGTTACGGAGGAGGAGAAAATGTTTTGCTTGATTTTGTGTTATCCGTATTAATATTAAACAGGGAGAGAACGTGTGAAAAGGGAGAGATATCTTCCACCTCGGAAAAACAGGGAAAGAGTATTTTGGGAAGCTGCACGAGTTTGAGTGTCTACTGTACGTGTTGGAGGACTCAAGTGAACATTTGGAGCGTGAATAAGTTAAAAAAGGGAGAACATAATGGCTGCAGACGCGTAAGAAAGAAAGGAATGGAAATAAAATCTCGTATCATGCAGCGAAGTAAAGAAAGAATATATGGAGTTACTACAAGGATTTTGTCGACCTGTTGAGTATAAATAGTGTGCTGGGGAGCATAGAAAGGGGATCGAGAGTTGGGGAGAAGAACAGAAGGTTGCAGAGCAGATTTCTCTGCTGCTGCAGAGAAGAAGAAAAAGAAGAACATTTGACACCTACTGACTGTCGCAGATAACTGTCATTTATAAACAGTACTCGTAACAGTCAATTCGGAACACTTGTTTTGAATTTGAAACATCTCTTGTAACGGTGACTTCTGTAACGGCAATACATCATTGCAGTTTCATTGTAATATTAGTTTTCCTTAATAAAAACACCATTTGAGCAATGAATTATCCTTTTGAGTGTGTTTTTATCATGAGAATCTAAACCCCAACACTGGGTAGACGGAGGAAGCCGAACTTCACACATGAGTGAATTTGTATTATTTTCTATATGACTATTGCAATTATTTTGAATTGTTTTATGATTCGAATTATTTAGTTATTATTTTATTAGATGGGTCATGCTTGCTTAAATGTTTGATGTCCCATGCTTACGATTTATAACTAATGTTTTGAGGATCTACCTTGGAAAAACAAGAGTCGATGAGTTATTTATTTATTGAGCGATAATTGTTGAGAATAAATAATTGATCCCTATGATATGAATGCGGTGGAATCCTTGTCCCAGTAACTCTCTCTTTTATTACTTTTATTAAACCTTTAAATTTAATTTTCACAAGTCTTAGAGTTCGAATCTTAATTACTACGACCACACTGTAAAAATCTCAACATTAATTATCTTGCTATTGGTCAAATTCCTGAGCATTGGTCGAAACAAGATAGAACTAAATTTTTAGCTGAGGTTAAACATTTTTTTGGGATGATCCATATTTGTTGAAATATTATGCTGATCATATTATTCACAGATGTGTCCCTATTGATGAAATTATGAGTGTTATCACTTTTTGCCATTCTTATGCTTGTGGTGGGCATTTTAGTTCTAAGAAAAATGCTGCCAAAATTCTGCCATGTGGATTTTATTGGCCTATTTTTTTTTCATGATACTCATGAGTTTTATCGAAGTTGTGACAGGTGCCAAAAGATGGGAAGGATTACTCGGCGGAACATGATGTCGCTGAACTCCATATTGATAGTGGAAATATTTGACGTATGGGGAATAGACTTCATGGGACCTTTCCCATCTTCAAACGGTAATGTATACATCTTGTTAGCGGTTGATTATGTGTCTAAATGGGTAGAGGCCATACCTGGCCAAGACGAATGATCGCGACGTTGTGATCAAGTTCGTTAGAGAATGCATATTTTCTCGATTTGGTACCCCTAGAGCCATTATTAGTGATGGAGGGTCACATTTTTTCAATAGTTCTTTTAAGACTCTTTTAAGTAAGTACTACATTACTCATAAAGTCTCTACACCATATCACCCCCAGACTTGCAGTCAATTCGAAGTTTCTAACCGACAAATTAAGCAAATATTAAAGAAAATGGTGAATCCAAATCGTAAAGATTGGTCTGCACGATTATTGGATGCACTTTGGGCTTACCGAACTTCTTATAAGACACCCATTGTTATGCCTCCGTATCGACTTGTCTATGGAAAGGCATGTCATTTACTAGTCGAGTTAGAACATAAGGCTTATTGGGCCATTAAGACTTTTAATGTTGATTTGTCTACAGATGGGAATCACCGTAAGCTTCAACTCAATGAGTTAGAAGAGATTAGGAATGATGCATATGAGAATGCAAAGCTTTACAAAGAGAAAAACAAAGTGTTTCATGATAAGTCGATTAGTCGTAAGTCATTTGAACCTGGGCAGAAAGTTCTCTTGTATAATTCTAGGTTGCATTTACTTCTTGGCAAGTTGAGATCTCGTTGGACATGTCCTTACTATGTTAAAGAAGTTTTCCCGCATGGGGCGGTCGAGCTTGAGAATAGAGAATCTGGCAATGTGTTTAAGGTCAATGGACAACGAGTGAAACCATTTTTAGATCTCATAAATATCGAGATGGAAACTTTCCTCCTGCTCGTCTGCTTTAGTTACCATGGTGAATTGTCTCCTACCCATCATTGCCGAGATGGAAGATACATCCATACGTAATGTTGCTGAATCAACTATTGAAAAGTGGGAAGACATGATATCTACCTGTGAATCCATGGAGTTCAACGTGGGATGGTTGCGGAAACGCCTTGATATTATCAAAGTTGATCGAGCCGGTATCATTTCTAATGTCGTTCCTGCTTCGAAAGCCATCTTGGAAGAGGAGAAGGCCTTGGCTGCGGAATCTGAGAAGGTGGAACAGGCGATCCAGAACTTGATGTGTAGGACTGAGAGATATCAGGAGAGGATGAAAATGATGCTTTCAAGGAACTACAATTTGTTGAATGGCCTTTTTTGAGTCGTACTTTTATTTTTGTTTTGAATAAGTAGGCACAATAACGTTTTTGATTGTCTCTCTGTTTTTTTTTGTTGGGGTTCTGAACCTTGCTTTGGAAAATGAATCGCGTTGGCTTTTGTTAAGAGAATGGAGATTACATTAATACGCTTTAACTAATGGAAAATTTTGATAACTAAGATATGAAAATGCCTGATTGTTGCCTAGTAAGGCAGTGAGGAATAGAATGATGATCAGGTGTAGTATGCCTTGAGCCACTTCCCGTTGATGACTGCTTCCAATATACCCCCATCCTCTTTGACAATCTTGTAGTAACCGCTGTTATAAGCCTTGGTGATCACGTAGGTACCTTCCCATTTTGGAGAAAACTTTGGTGCGGACATGTCTTGATGGATGTGTTTAGCAGTCTTCAACACCAGATCTCCTACTTTAAAAACTCGTGGCTTTATAGTTTTATCATAGGATCTCGAGATCCTTCTCCTGTATGCTCGAGCATGTTCTTCCGCTTTAACTCTCTTGGATTCCAAAGTATCCAATTCCGCAATCCTGGAATTCGATGCTTCGACTTCATTCCATTGAACTCTACTCGCTGATGCAATTCTAGCTGACAGGATTTTAATCTCTGCCGGGAGGATCGCGTCCGCGCCATAGACAAGTGAATAAGGAGAGACGCCTGTAAAGCTCCTAGGCGCTGCTCGATACGCCCACAACAATTGGTAGTTGTTCGTGCCATGTCCTGGGACTATCGTGCATCGTTCGACTGAGAATTCGGATCAGAGTCTTGTTAATGCTTTCGGCTTGTCCATTCTATTGACGGTAGTAAGGAGTAGAGAAAATCCGTTTAACTCCATATTCTTCAAGCAGCTCTTGCACTTGCTTGTTGGCAAAGAGGGTGCCGTTATCAGTAATGATGTGCTTAGGTACGCCAAACCGGCAAATGATGTATTCTTTAATAAATGCTGCAATTGTCGCTCCAGTGGTTCCTCGAAGAGGAATGGCTTCAACCCATTTGGTGAAGTATTTCGTCACGGTTATGATATACTCATGCTGTTTTGAAGATGCTGGATTGATTTTCCCAATAATATCAAGTCCCCAGCTGTAGAAAGGCCATGGACTACTTACTGAGTGAAGCGGGGTGCAAGGCACGTGTATAATATTTCCGTGAGTCTGGCATTCACGGCATTTATGAACAAATGCCACTGCATCATCCTCCATATTTGGCCAGTAATATCTTTCATGTACTTGGAGGAACAACTTATTCTTTCCTTGGTGTTAGCCTTCATGCGTTTCCTTTAACATAATTGGGATTTCATATTTCGCCAAACATCGTAGCAGATTGCCTCCAAAAATTTTGCGGTATAGGATTTCCTCATGAAATACGAATCTTTTGGATTTCTGTTTCAACTTGGCTGCATCTTTCTTGTTGGCAGGCAACACACCGTCACGAAGATAATTATGTATGGTTCCGCCAGTCCCCAGAATAGCCAACATTAAAGACCTCCAATTGGTGTGGTGGCGACTGGAAACTAGAGCAAGAACCTTGGAGCGATCGGTATTGAGTCTCCATATCCGTCCAGTAGTAGCCAAGGCGTTGAAGACGTCGGTAAAGCATTACTACCAACGTTTGTCCGCGGATCTCGTTGTGAACACGGTTAAGTTGTAGTTGTGCCTCCTCGTCTCCAAGACACCTCGACAAAGACCCATATGGATTCCGGTGGTATAACACTCCATGAAGCATGAAAAGGCTTTGCAGGGTTTTGAGACTGACCTTTCCTTGGGAGAGTGAACTTTTTAGTCGCTAGTTTCAACATCCTTAGATTGTGAGAGCTATGTTGACGTCACAGTCCGTCTCCTTACGGTCAAAGTTTCTTCTAAGTCTTCGAATTGCAGCTTCGAGGCTAATGTGGCTAGGCAATCAGCGTGTTTGTTGTTATTGCGACCAATATGGGCTATGGTCGCATCAGCAAAGTAGTTCAATAGCTTTTGCTCCTCGGATCTGTAGGGGGCCAGCGTCACCTCCTTGAGTGAGTATACTCCATTCATCTGATTGACCAGCAACTTAGAGTCGCCTCTTACTTCTAGGTGCGTGGCTCCTTTTTTTTTGGCTAGTGACAATCCTATGAGTAAAGCTTCATATTCTGCCGAATTGTTGGTGCACTGAAAGTCCAGCTTTAAAGAATGCGAAAAGCCTTCCCCCGTTGGAGACACTAGAACTATATCCGCTCCTCCAGTATTTTTGCTAGAAGTAGCAGAACCGTCGAAATATAATAGCCATGCCTCCTATTTGATAAAAGAGATTTCTGGAAATTCCCCAGGAAGGTCTTCATGCAATGCAGTAGTTCCTTCTCATGGGAATGCCGCCAGCAGATCTGCCACCGCCTGTCCTTTGATAGCTTTTAGAGGAGCGCACGTTATATCAAACTTTGACATTTGGAGCATCCATTTGGACGGTCTTCCTATCAAGGACGGTTTTAAGATTAAGAAATTGATAGGGTAAGTTCTGGATATTAACACCACTTTGTTTGACAGTAGATTATGTCTGAATTTCTGCACAACGTGAACTAGGGCTAAGCATGCTTTCTCTGTTTTGGGGTATCTGAGTTCAGCATCTCTCAAAGTACGGATGAAGTAGTATATAGGGTGTTCAATCCCATCATCATCCTCTTGTGCAAGGAGGGCCCTGACAGCAGCATCACTAGAGGCAGTGTAGAGGCATAACGGTCTTCCTTGCATGGGAGGCAGTGCATAGGCATAACAGCGGGTGATGACAATATTTGTTATATCTTTCGAAACGCCTCTTGTTTCTTTTTTCTCCAAATGAAACTTTCTCCCTTCTTCAGCAGGGGGGTGAAACGAAGCGATAAGCTGAGCTAAACCAGGTATAAAACGTCGGATGTAGTTTACCCTGCCCATGAAGCTCTGGAGTTCTTTCACAGTTTGCGGAGGAGGCATCGTGAGGATAGCTTGGGTTTTGGTTGGATCGACCTTTATTCCTTCAGAGGTGACTTGGAATCCCAAAAATTTTCCGGAAGAGACTCCGAAAGCGCATTTCAGAGGGTTCATCTTCAATTTGTACTCGCGACACCTTTCAAACACTTGTCGCAGGACGTCCATATGGGTTGCTCGAGTCTTTGACTTGACCACTATGTCATCTACGTAATCTTCAACTTGCTTGTGCATCATATCATGAAAAATTGCAGTCATGGCGCGTTGATAGGTAGCACCATCATTTTTCAAACCAAAAGGCATCACAGTATAGTAAAAGTTTCTAATAGGAGTTCGAAAGGATGTCTTACTCGCGTCGTGTTCATACATTTTTATCTGGTTGTAGACGTTGTACCCATGCATGAAAGAGAACATACCATGTCCGCTGGTAGCGTCTACTAGCATGTCAATGTTGGGAAGGGGAAAATCGTCTTTTGGGCAGCATTTGTTCAGATATCTGAAATCAACACAACACCTAATTTGGCCATTTTTCTTCTTTACAGGAACTACGTTAGCTAGCCAGGTAGGATGGTGAATAGGCTTGATGAAACCAGCAGTCAGCAGCTTCAGAATCCGGTCTTGATCTGTTCCTCTACATCATGCCTGAACTTCCTTGGAGATTGTTTGATCGGTTTGGATCCAGGTATTATATGTAGATGATGAGTTACCAGTTTTTCATCTAAGCCGAGCATTTCCTCGTATGTCCACGCAAATATGTCTTGATACTCCTTGAGAAGATTCACGAGCTTTGTGCGTTCGTCCGCACATAGAGTTGAACTGATGGAGATAGGTCTTGGAGATTCTTCATCCCCGATGTTGATGACTTCGAGTTCATCGGTTGTGGAGTCAGTGTCGTCCTGTAACTGTCGCGGAGCATCTGGTACTTCTTCTTGCAGCCTGTCTTTGTTGTTGCATTCTATTGGGCGGAGTGACTGAGTGATATTATCCCTGCTAATTTCTAACAGCGGCGACGGTGTACAGTCTTCCATTTCTGATCACGAATTTCCATAAAGTTTCGTTCCCTCTTAGTATGGAGATGAGCTGAACCTTCGTTTGACAAAGAAGAGTTAGTGCGTCCTGTTAGTGGAGGCGCATCACAAGACTTAGTCTCTCTGTTCAGTGATGTGAGCCGGTCTTCCTCCTCGATCAATGTCCACGTGGGGAGCGGAGTGCAGTAAACCTTGCTTGATGAACCTTCTGGATTCTCCTTTGGATCAAACAGTTTCACGCCGCAAATCGGTGCATAAGGACACAATGACGCAGGGATGCGAACAACTTCTTCATTCAATATGGTTTTCAGGCATTGGTGATACGTTGAGGGGATAATATTATTATCATGAAGTCACGGTCTCCCTAGTATCATATGGTAGTCTGGCTCCTTTTCTATCAATTCTAATTTTACTTTCGACTGGACAAGTCCTACTGATATATTCAAATTAACATACCGTATGTGCTGGTCTGGTTTCCTTCGAAGTCCGTCATTATGGTAGGTTTCCCTGAGAGTTTTAAGAGTAATGACATTCGAGGACGCTCCCGTGTCAATAAGAGCCCTTTGAATTCTGAACCCTTGATGCGTGCAGTTACATGAAAGGCTTTGTTGTGACCTTCCTCTGCCATCATGTCATCTTTAGTGAACGTGACATTATTTATGGACATCTCTGATGTTTTTAAGGCTTGATTGCGCGAAGGAGCCAAACGTGCATCTAGAGCTATCTGATTGATTGCAGCGAACGTCTCCGCTCGTTGATCCTTTGAGAGGTGTAGAGGATCACACAAACTTTATACTAAAGAATCCGCCTCCTGGTCCACTGGACGTCGGTTGGTGGTGAAGCTATTGATTTGAGGACGATCATCGGTTGAAAAGTTAGTCCTCATTGTTGGGATCTCCGGAGCGGAGTAGCCGCTCAAATCCAATGTCAGCTTGATGAGGAAATTGAGTATACTCTCTATTGTCTCATTCATCACGTTCATGTTCCTCGTATGTATTTTCTGCACTCGAGCCAATTCCCTCAGGGTCGGAATTTCTCCATTGGATGTGCGATCAAATAGAACGTTGGAAGGAGGAGCATCATCATTTGAAGGACTCCGCTCGGAGTTCGGAGTTGAATTGATCCTAAAACCAACCATCTTGAATTTGAGAAAATTGAAATGAAATTGAAAATTGATCTTGCAACCGAGAGATTAATCACCCACTGTGGTCGCCAGTTGTTTTAGGGTAAAAACTGATTCTGCTGTTTTTGGTAAATTTGGGTGTGTTGATGAGAAACGAATTTATACAATAAACCAATGCATTGCACGGGAGTACTTTAGATTCGAGAGATCAATTTGTAAGACTCTGTCCTAAACCAAGAAATGGTCGTTCCAGATTCAGTTCGGTCACAAAGTGAAGGAGAAGGGTTGATCTTAGGGAGGGAAGCGAAGAAGGTGTTTGAGATGAATTATCAAGGTGTGACTGTTTTATGACTTGTATCAGAATATGGTTTCTGGTTACTTGTGTTGATAACACTTATGTTCTATCCTTTTTGAAATAGATTGAAAACCTATTTATACAAGTCATTGAGCGCACCCTGATCTCTTAGGAAGTGGAGGAAGTTAAATAGTGGAGAAGTGGGTTTGTGCGAAAGGTAGTGATCATCGTGTCTCCGTTATGAGAGAATACTGATCACACGTTCTCCCACTACTCTCATTACTGTTAACCGTCCGTCTTTCCTATCACCATCTCGTAATGGACGCGTTGCATGCCGCACGCTGTAAACCACCATATCAATACCCCAGTATGTATCCCCCAGTTTGTGACATGTTTGATGTCTCGAGTGAATGGGTCAAGTCACGTGACTTGCCGCTAAAATCATCACACAGTGCTTTTAGGTTAAATAACAAATTATTTGTAAAACCGATATTTATAAAGCATTGCTTATAATCGATGTATGTAAAGCATCGCTTTCGAATAAGCAGCTGAAAGTAATCGATGTGTTAGAAGCATCGCTGTTTTTGAGCTCGATCAAATCAGTCACAAATTGAGCGTCTTAAAAAGTAGCACGACCGGCCCTCTTTGGATGATCATTTGAGAACTCTATGGTCGAGTCGTCACTTGGTCGATCGCTCCCTGTGGAGGAGGGATGGCCGATGATCACAATGATACTTTGATAGTTTTCCAAAAATAAATCTACACCATCCAACTAGTCTAGCGAAGTTGGATGGACGATATGATTTGCGGAAGTTGTATACTGCCATTGAGGCGACTTTAGGGTTTAGGGGGACGCTCTACAAACCCTCTTTGGGCGAGCGATTCGAGGCATCGGTCGTTAGCTCGAGCAGGCCGGTCGGTCATGTGTAAAGGTGGGCCGACAGTGATCACGTTGACATCTTCGGGGCCACCTGAAATTAAATCTAAGCCACTAAAATCAGCTGGCGAAGATGGATGGTCGTGATCGATTTGCGACAGTAATGTGTCGCCGCAAAGTAATTTTAGGGTTTTTGAAACAGCGTGTTCACGCTACTTTGGGTAAGCGATTTGATACGCTCTGGTTTTGCCGTGGACAGGTCGATCAACCAAGGGAGGAGTTGGGCCAACGATGAACCCGTTGGCGCCTCTTTGATCGCTCGAGATGTGATCCAAGTCGTCCAACTAGGTTGGCTAAGTTGGACGGACGCGATATGTTTTGAGACCCTTTTCGTCGGTCTCAGCTCGTTCGAGCTATTTTTAAGTAGCACGAACGCCCATGTTTGGGTCGGCGTTCGAAGCACTTGTGAATGAGGGGAATAAGACTCGATCGACTAGGGCACTAGTGGGCCCGCCGGTGGTCACTATGGTGATTTCCTAGTTCTTCTAGGGGTAGGCAATGCTTGTTGAATCGTGTGCCCAAATTGTGTGGCCGTGATTATCTTTGAGACTGACATGAACAGTTTAAATTTTTCTTAAGGAATTTGAACGCGTTCGATCGCGCTATCTTTCAATTAAAAGGGCGTCGACATGAAAATCTCTTCGTTAGAGGACGATGGACCCTATGTGAGTATTTTCATGCAGATTCTCAATACTGACACTTCGGGAGATTCACACTACTCTGCTGAGAGTGAACATTTAATCGTCATGTTATGTCAATATTGGGAGTTCGGCTGGGAACATAGCATAGGAAAATATCAGCAGGTTAATGCATTAGTGAGTAATGCAGTATGTTAAAATTTACAGAATATCTGGGATTCATGCACCATTCTGAATAAATTTCATAAATATGTTGAATTGCTCAGTACATATGTAAATTACAAGGGTTTGTGCACTCATCACTCTCAAATGGCTTTTGTTCCTTTGCAGGACTACAATGTATTAAAATACAGGGTTTTACAATTTTGACCCTGAGCTAAAAACCACCATAAACAACGGCTCATCTTCCGTGCAGAATGACAACACATTAAATACAAGGTTTTACAATTTTAACTCTGAACCAAAAACCACCATCAACATTAAGTCCTCTGCTTAGTACGTAACAGTGACATTGTTGCGGAGTAAGCATAGATGGTGACAAATAAAGATAAAACTTATGAGGCAAAGTAGACAGATGTTACCAGGATACAAGTCGTCTCGGTCTTTGAGCAAGACACGTTTAATGAAGTATCAAAGCACGCAGTCCTCTTAGCGCACGTCAATTGTCTTCAGGGTAATATCCCGCATCTAAGGCATTTATACACGGCAGGTAGAGAGTTCTTTCTTTTCCCGGATCTTATTAATCTGTGGAATACAAAGAGGGGAACTTGAGCCTTCCTTTTAACCGATCACCATAGAGTTGCACTCATCTTCTTTCCAGGTTTTTCTTCATATCCTCTTGTAGATTTATTTTATTTTTACCATGTAGGTTGTTGATATAAACATAATGCTTCTCCGCAGTATATGATGGGAACCCCTGGTGTTTCCGCGTTCGAGGAGGTATTAACTAAAATTGATCCTCCGTTTCGTGAAGCTGGTCGTTCCATATAGGGTATACCTCTCACACATTTACGCATCGTTCGAGGGTGTGTTCAAGCTTTCCTGGCTTTGGTTGACATGGAGGAAAAGTGGAGGCGTGATGAAGCGTCTCAGCCAACGAGTGCCAGGGATGAAAGATTCGCGGCTCGAATGAAGCAACAAAGGATTGAGCATAAGAAACTTCCAGGTGGGAATAAACATGATTACCCTATTCATAACGTATCCTAATTCTCGACTTTGATGTGGACGAACCGGCGCATCCTCAAAAGGCCGTTGGGGAAGTTTCTGAAAAGGATGTCATTGCAGCTTCCGAGGAAGAGGTCGAAATAGATTCTGGAGAGGATATTGAAGCGGTTTCTGAAGAGAACATTAAAGCGGTTGCTGGAAAGAATGCTGAAGCGGCTGCTAGAGAGAATGCTGAAGCGGATTCTGGGGAGAACATTGAAGCGGCTGCTGGAGAGAATGCTGAAGCGGATTCTGAGGAGAACATTGAAGCGGCTTCTAAGGAGGACTCCGGTGGAGGCGCCATTAACCTTGGTGTTGACGTTGATAACTAGATTTCCCACTTTGTTATTTCCTTTCATAGAAAAACATCTTTTCATAACTTGCAGATGTTTTTGATATTTTAGTGGTTTTTTTATGTGTCTGGAGACAGGGCTTCATCAATTAATATTTTTTCATTCATGTTGTTTAAGTAATCTTATATTTATAATTGGATGAATGAATAAATCTCTTGACTGAGAAATCCAAATCCTCGAAAAAGATCTCGTAATACCTTAGAACTTTAGACGCCACATCTTTTGGTAGATTTACGGTAGAGCCTCATATTCGTTCCTCAAATGCCACAACTAGTACCTCGATTGCGAACAACGAGTTCTTCCCATTCTTCAGAGGTGATACAATACGACAGATGGGAAGACGTCACACAAATAGTGTTGGTCGGTAAGTCATGTTTTCTCCACATGGGAAAGAATACTTATGTTTGACTTTCCTTTGCAAATTACATGCTTCTTAAAGTTTTGTGGCGCGCCAACCAGGTATGTATGGGAATGGACGTTGTTTCTGAAGAAGTAGCTGCGTGTTGCCTTCCAGTTTTGTGAAAGGGTTATAAAAATCCAACGTTTTAAGATGAATTATTTTGAATTTGAAACGTCAAAATCGAAAACGGTCGCATTCAATCACCAAAAGAATGATATAGTTCAGTTGTTCGAACTGTTGTAGTCTAGTTACTCAGCAAATGTTGCAGTCCAGTTAAAAGAACGACTGCAATGCTTTTCTACATAATTGTTACAGTCCAGTTGATCGAACTGTTGTAGTCCAGTTACTCAGCAAATGATGCAGTACAGTTGATCAAATTTTTGCAGTCCTTTTCCACATAACTGTCACAGTCCAGTTGATCGAACTGCTGCAGTCCAGTTACTCAGCAAATGCTGTAATCCAGTTGATCGAACTGCTGCAGTCCTTTTCCGCACAACTAATACAATCAAGTTGATCGAACTGCTGTAGTCCAGTTCCTCAACAATGCTGCAGTCCAGTTGATCGAACTGCTATAGTCCTTTTCCGCATAACTGCTACAGTTCAGTTGATCATACTGTTGTAGTTCAGTTACTCAGCAAATGTTGCATTCCAGTTGATCAAAATGTTGCAGTCCTTTTACACATAATTGTTATTGTACAGTTGATCGAACTGTTGTAGTCCAATTACTCAGCAAATACTGTAATCCAGTTGATCGAACTGCTGCAGTCCTTTTCCGCATAACTGCTACAATCAAGTTGATCGAACTGCTGTAGTCCAGTTCCTCAGAAATTCTACAGTCCTTTTCCGCATAACTATTACAATCCAGTTGATCGAACTGCTGTAGTTTAGTTCCTCAGCAATGTTGTAGTCCAGTTGGTCGAATTGCTGCAGTCATTTTCTTCATAACTGTTACAGTCCAGTTGATCGAACTGATGTAGTCTAGTTACTCAGCAAATGTTGTGGTCCAGTTTATCGAAATGCGGTAGTCCTTTTCCGCATAAATTCTACAGTCTAGTTGATCGAACTGCTATAGTCCAGTTCCTCAGCAATGCTGCAGTCCAGTTGATCGAACTGCTGCAGTCCTTTTCCGCATAACTACTACAGTCCAGTTGATCGAACTGTTGTAGTCTAGTTCCTCAGCAATGCTGCCTCCAGTGGATCGAACTGTTGCATCCCCTTTTCCGCATTACTGATACGCGAACTGTTGTCGTTCAGTTTCTTAGCAACAGCTGCAGTCCAATTGATCGTAACTGCTGAAGTCTAGTTTTCCTCGCAACTGCTACAGTCCAGTTGATCGAACTGTCGTAGTCGAGATTCTCGGTAACTGCTGCAGTCCAGTTAATTGCAACCGTTGCAGTCCAGTTTTACTGATAACTGTTACGGTCCAGCTGATCGCAGCTACTGTAGTCTAGTTCCACGGAAACCGTCCATATTCAAGTTAAATACAACTGGTGTATTCCTATTTTCATTCAACTGGTTCACTCTAGTCTCACAGACAATTCCAGTTGCTAAGTCAGCCATGACACAAACCATAAGCCTTCATCAACAAGCCGAGACGCTAAGCTAACTGCACTAGGCATAGCCACTTCTACATATCCAAGTTGTTCGAGCCGTCTTTTTCAGCATGACGTCTTCGTGAAATTATCTCTCATTCACTAGGATAGTATCATCGTGATGCCGCCTCCCACTCACAGCATGACGTCGTACCTCACACAACATCATTACATCAGCATGACTTCCAAGTCATTTTCGGCGTCGATAGTTATCTCTTGTCCAGTGATATTCATCATCTTCGGCCTCCAAGGCCAGCAGACTTTTCCATCGGCCACCCTAAAGTCATTAAGTGAATCCAAGCTGTCACATCAAGATGACACTTACAACCACGCCTTTATTTTCGACCAAGCCGTATACACCGTAGAAGAATCACCATGTCAAATCCGCATATACAGGACCATGAGCTCTCATATGTTTCCACACAACCTGACCAATTGGACTACGTTTAACAAACAATTCAAGACTTTCACCAAACCAATCCAACGATTCCATTCACCACAGAGTCAGCATAAATCAAGGGAATATCAGCTGCCGCATCAGCACCTTCTCCGGTCATCAACCTCACACCACGATCAAGTCGATTGACTCACCAATTTTGCGTTAATCTTTTAATCTCCACCAACATGGAGGCAAAATTTGTTTCTTTTTGAAAAATTTATTCTGAGGCATGGTGCGGCTACATCAAAAAAATGGTCATCATCCACCGTCAAGTGAAAAATCAAGATCATCTTCAAGAATCATAAATACTCTTGATCTCATCTAAATATCGTGGAAGCTGTTGAACTGTGGTCCACAATATATTTGATATCACAGTGCATCGTGATTTTTGGCTCGAGAGTTTGTCAGCACCAAAACTGATCTTCAACAACTTGATTGATTTTACAGTTCAGAGGTGTTATTCCCTGATTTATTTTACAACATTCTGTTCGACAATTATCACCACTGGGAAACATCAGCATAGCCAGTGGACATCCTAATCACTATATAAACAAAGTCGCAATAGTACTTCTCATAAGGTACGTATACAATTTAAATAATTTTGCATCATTTCTCAGAATCATGCATACTTTTGTTCAATGGGATACCTACAATGTGGCGAATATTTTTGGCATGCCAAGGCATGCGGAGATGCACACATCTCAACTCTGCGCGCATCTGGAATAGTGGTATTGCCCCCCTGTGCGAATTCCAGATAGCAGAAAAACCTTCAACCTCATTTCATGTGCGAGCGAGATGTGGTAAGGAAGTGAACCCTTGTGCGAGCATTAAGCAGCATGAAAATCAATGTCTTCTAGGGGCGAGTTGCATATCACTTCAACGTGGTTGACCATTACTTGGGGGCGAGATATGTAACACCTCATGGTCTAAAATAATTCTTTCGGAGCTAGTTGCGTAACATTCCACATGCTTGGGGGCGAGTTACATAACACCTAAATGAAATTCATCTGATGGAAATCACAACAAAGGGAAACTCGGACATCTTAATCCTACAACGAGTTACAGGATTAAGAGGGGACGAGTATACACCCTAATACTTTGATGCAAATATTATCAAACCGCAACGTATAAAGCAACACATCTGTAACTGCTACAGTCCAGCTGATCGAAGCTGTTGCAGTTCAGCTTTGTTCATGGCTCCTGCAGTCCAGATGATCGAAGTTGTTACAGTTCAGCTTTGTTCGTAGCTCATGCAATCCATCTGATCACAGCTGCTACAGTGCAACTTAGCACGTTACTCCTGCAGTCCAGCAGATGGAAGCTGTTGTAGTGCAGCTTTGCTCGTTGCTTCTGCAGTCCAGCTAATCGCAGCTGTTGAAGTCCAGCTAATCGCAGCTGCTGCAGTCCAACTTCGATCGTAGTTACCACAGTCCAGCTGATGGAAGCTGCTGCAGTGCAGCTTTGCTCGTCGCTGCTGCAGTCCAGCTGATCGCAACTGCTGCAGTCCAGCTGATCGCAACTGCTGCAGTCCATCTTTGCTCGTAGTTTCTGCAGTCCAGCTGATCGCAGCTGTAGCGCAGCTTTGCTCGTCGCTGCTGCAGTCCAACTGATCGCAGCTGCTCCAACCTCTAGTCCAGCTTTTTTCGTCTCTCCTGCAATCCAGCAGATCGCAGTTGCTGCAGTCCAACTTCACTCACAGCTCTTGCGGTCCATTTTTGCTCGAAGATGTCGCAATCCAGTTTTGCTCATTACTGCTGCAGTGCAGCTTTACAAGGCTGTCGTAGTCCAGTTTACCGCAATCGTTGAATTCTAGTTCCGCTGCAACTACTGCGGTCTAGTTTTACATCAATGTTGTTATTCTGGTTCATGTAACTTTTAACGACATATAAAGATCGATGTCATATCCAGTATCACATTCAATACCGCTGGGAGGTCCAGCAACATACAAAGTTTGTCATTATCCCATCTATTGAAGGGTCTCACCAATGGTTGTCGCCTTTTCGCTCACAATTGTCATATCTCAGCATGTAGTTGACAGCAGTTTAGTACCAACGGCTACTGCTACCCAGTTTGTTTGTAAATTACTGTCAGCCCGCAAACTCAAGTTTCGCTTGCAACAACAGTCAACATGGATTCTAGCTTAGTGACTGCAAAGATAGATCGAATTTTCCAACAAATGTTACCAGTCTTGTTCTATGCAACTGCTGTAGTTCAGCTTCGCATCAACCACTGCAGCCCGGTTTCGACTCAATTACTGCAGACCACCATCATCAGTTGTTTCTGCATCAACCACTGCAATCTAGTTTCACCAGTAACTATTCGGGTTATCTCTCGCCCGCAACCATTGTACTCTAATTCATACAACTATTTCGCTCCAGTATCACGCTTCCGTTGCAGACCAGTTCGAACTTCAGTCTAGTTTTTGTCTATAACAATAGTTCGTTCTCACCTGCTTCCCTTCGATCTTCCAATCACAATAGCCTCACTTCGGGTAGACTTGGTTGTGATTTTTACAAAAAATTAAGGCAACATGCTTTATGTTTCACCTTGGGGGATAATTTTATCATTGGTTGTCAATACAAAAGGGAAAAACAAACTTCTTAACCCCGCAACAAGTTGGAGGTTAAGAGGGGGCGATGTTTATACCATGATAAAATTGCCACATATTGGGACAGAATATTGTCTGGGCCACTATTCAGTTGTCATACAAGCCTTCTATCCATCCAACCGACGCAGCCCACCAGCCTGCCTAGTATTACATAAATTCAACTAATAGTCAATGGTCAAAGTCTACCACAAAGTCTACCACAAAGTCAACGACTGGCCAATGGTCAATGGTCAAGGTCAATGCTCAGTCAATGGTCAAAGGCAACAGTCAAAGCCAAGTTGCCAGCCGCGCTTCCATCCAGTTTACAACCATGCTGCCAACCAGTTTCCAGCCAAGTTGCCAGCCGTACTGCCAACCAGATTTCAGCCATGTTGCCAGTCGTGGTGTCATCCAACCATCCAGTCTCCAGTCATGTTTCCAGTCAAGGAAGTCTGCCAGTTAAAGATCTACAGTTGCAGACAACATCAAGAAGTCAACCCTGCCCGTCAAAGTCAAGGTCGTTGGTCAAACCAGCTGATACATGATAGTTTGGCCCGTATCCACTGATTGAGTTCCAAAATCCGTCAGGAAGGTTTAGAAGTTTATGGATGACTTTCTCACCAAGCTGCAGAGAAAGTTCTGGAACATTCCAGATGTCTTCCTAGCCAAGTTACTTGCAGAGGAAGTTTTCTCGAAGTTAGGGATCAACCCATGTATTCAACTGTATAAATAGAGGGGAATCTCAACCCTAAAGACAGACGCCCTGATAGACGAAAATACACCAACAAACCCTGGAAGGGATCAGAAATTATTGTAATCCATAAATCAATAAAATATCTCTCCCTACGGGGATTCGTCCGTGAATGTAGGCAAAACTTTCTGAACCACGTTAAATTCGTGTTTTTCTATTTATGCTTGTTGTGTGTAAAACCCAAGTTCTGATCATCATCATCAAATCGATTGTGTTCTGTGCCTGGAAATATTTCTGGGTACAAAAATTGGTATAATCGATTCCAAGAATGCAAATCCGTGTAAATATGAAATAAGGATTTGCAGTGAAAAGATGTCAACATACTTTGAACACGAGCAGTAACTCTTATCATTTATTGTTCAAAGATATTCCTTGGTAATCAAGGTGATCCTGTGTCGAAATAAATTAAGAATCTTTTAATTAATGTTTTTGATTTTATATGCATTAATTACCACCAATTAGTGCATAACTCTAGGAAATAAAAATTAGTAATGAGCATTTACTAATTGGAGATTTTCTATTGAGAGATTTCGGAAATATTGGACCAACATTTATTGGAATTATGAAAACCGAATTTTACCATTCATTGCATATCTTGAGAATATTTTCAGTTTTGGAAATTCCTTGGCGTCCAAACATCCCTGGTCTATAAATACCTAAGTTTGCATTTCTATCAAACTATCCTAAGGGCCGGACAAACTTCATTTCTTGTTATTTCTGGTGGAGCCGTCTATTTGGAGAGGAAAGTATCCTAATTATGTGAAATCTCTTACGGCCGATCGTTTAAAGACTTCTGTGGGATCAAGAAGCTCTACGAGTACCGTTGGTGGGAAACTAGATAATTGCAGTGTTGTTAGTTTTTGATTTGATTTGATTGACTAATGGTTGTTGAAACTTTTATTGCACCTAGTTTGTTTATGCTTGAGAATCTTCTCTTCTGATATAAGATTCACTCAAACTATATCGGAGTATCGGGGATCTTTAGAACTATTGTTATATCTAAAGACATCTTGTGATAATCCATTGTTAACAGACTCCGTTCTGCGCGTGATTGATCACAAGAGATTCAAGTGATGTTGTGCAGGTTTTGAAGATAAAAGAAGATTTGAAGACGAAGAAGATTTCTTATAAGTTTTCGTATCTTGTGAATCGTGTGCACAAACCTTGATCGGCTGGGATCCAACTAGAATCAGTTTATCTGATTGATTAGTTGCATGAGATCGGCATTCTCTATATTTATATTTTGAGATCTATATCGATTAAGTGTGAATCTAAACTTGACTACTTCGGTAGATATTGGATAGATTGATCTAACCAGACAAAGGAGTTTATTAGATTAAACGGAAGAGCCTTTGTCAACGACTCATCTATATATTGTAGCAAGATTGATTAGAGTGGTTACCAAACAGATTCTTCCTTTGCTGTTTGGAATACGATCCAAAAGACTTTTTATTCACGTGCGTGACTCTAGAAGTCAAAGATGCGAGGATACTGAGGGAACTAAGTAGCTAGGTATAGGCTGCTTGGTCTCAACTGCACGAAGTTGGTATTAGATTTTGTATAGCGGCTTAATTCTGAGCGGATTCAAAACTGGGCTAGGTCCTAGGGGTTTTCTGCATTTGCGGTTTCCTCGTTAACAAAATATTGCTATGTCTTTTACTTTGATTTCTGCATTATAATTGTTTACTATAATAAAGTAAAATACACATATATGTTAACTCCGCATTACTTGATATTGATCCTATAGAGTTTGGTGATTTGCGAACCTATTATCAAGTAACACACTTTTTTGTTGTATTCTCTCGATCTTGTATTCATAGTCAATCACAAAAGTTATCTTGGTGTTGTATTTTCTCGATCTCGTATCCATAGACGATCACACGAAGTGTGAACCGAATTGTTGTATTGTCTCGACTATGTCCATAGACAATCACATTCGGTAGAGGACTTATAGGTTGAAACAAAAAGATTGTGGTATATTTGGGTATCCTCATCTTTTCAAGTGGTATTAGAGCAGGCAAACACAAAAGGATCTAATAATCTGTGTTTGGTATGATCCAACCTATAAGACATGAGTCGAAATAATAAAAGTAAAGCTAAACTTATGAAGGACTCGGTTAGCATACATCAATATGTTGAGAATAATCTATCAAAAAGGGTCAATGGAAATTGGTCTCGTAATTCTTTTATGAAATCAAGAACAAAGTCTATGACTGACAAACACTTGCGTGAAAATCATGTTCATGATAAGAAAAGAATACTTCAAAAACAAAAGGTACAACTACCTGATTCAAAATCCGTTTTGGACTCGATTCCAATTATTGGTGAAAAATCTTCTGGTATCATCTCTAGATGTAACAATAATTCACCATCCTGCTCTAATCTTGAATTAGTGTCTAGGTTGCAAAGGTTTTACAACAAAGTCAAAACTTTTTCAGATGCAGGATTATCCGTTGATTGTATGGAAGATGTCCTAGAACTTAGTGTTCAACTAAATGTAAGAATTTGTGAATCAAAGCGAGAAACACTTAGCCTTCGAAAAAATCTGGCAGATTATTTGAACGAAAATTAGCTTTGTGAAGTGAAGTAAATAAAAAAACTTCAGAGTGTGAATATCCTACACAATCGCTAGAACATTCACAAATAAGGAATAGAATCCTTGAAGAAGAAATTCTTACAGAATCTTGTCAAGAGGTATTCTTTGGAAAATCTTTAGAAAAACATATTCAACAAGGTATGGATACCTTAAAAGGGGATATTGATAATCTTGAAAGAAAGATCTCTGCAATTTGTATGATGTCTGATCAAGACTACTTGGGTTCGAATAAAAAGGAAATACCATCCTGGGCATAAAAAGTAATCAAGAATAGAGTATCACGCAGTATTCATGATGAAAAGGATGTATCAAACACGTTCGAAACCCATACAAGGACACGAGATCATGTTTCTAAATATAAGAAAGAAGATGTAGCTCCAGTGATACTTGTTGAGTAAAATTCCTCTCATCCCAACACTTAACAATGTTGGAAAGTGCATCCTTACAATGCCCAATCTTTTGATGTAAGGAATCACAAGTATCTGGGCATCTGGTATCCTGTTAATTTGTCTTATTCAACATACAGAGAATACACTATCTACCTGAAGATATTTAATAAGTCTTTATGTTTATAAAAGTTGTCTTACAAAATCTTGTGTAAACATGATGAGTATTCTTGTATAATGTAATTTTAGATACATGATTCTGAAGATAGACATCTTTAGGATTTGGAAACACATAAGATACGAAATTATTTTTGAATCTGGTCAGAATTATTTTTTTAACGTTGGTACCTATGTTTGGTATGTGTTGAAATCCTCTGGTATATGTACTCATCGTGTTTGAGAACTTATACTAAAAAGATGTATCCTCAAACCAGATCTCAAGCCAAGATTTTGAAAGCCTTAACTGAAAAGGTTTCTAGTGAAAGTTTTTATCTTGTGGATTCCTTCAAGAAATCTGGTTGTGAGGATAAACGAAAAGAAAGTGAAGATGTGACATCTCAAGCAGGAGTTACTAATCTCCTAGTCCAAAATAGTTTGGATGCCAAGATTGATATTCTCAATCTTCTTCAAGTCCTCCTCGGTACTGTTGAAACTCATCATAGACAGGCAGCATTACTAAGAACTGTTATCCGTAACCAAAGAAAGTTGATTAAACTTGGAATCGGCAATAGGGAGTATGCTCGGAATATTAATCGAAAGGTTAATACTTTAGCCTGTGAACATAATCAAGGTACTGTGTGTAGAATCCGGGAAATCAGCCGTGATGTTATAGATGAAGATCCCGAGAAATTTTAGGATATTGAAGATGATCTTTGAGAAAGACCGTACAAAGATCTAATCAGAAAAATAGACATCAATGTATTGATTTATTTCGATATCTTTTGTGTAAGGTCTATTTTTGAATAAAACTATCAGTTATTATTTATGAATAAAATTATTATTTTATAAATTTTGTGTGATAGTTGCCTATTACATAGCCTGTGAATGAGTATTTATATATTTTTGTTATATGTTTTCGGTTTATGAGATGTCTGATTTCGGTTTTCATTAACCTTAATATTCGATCTCATATGGTAAAACCCTTATGATTTGTGTGGCTTTTTGATTTAGCGGGATTAAGTTCTAGCCCATGTTGGTAGGATTTATCAAAGGATCATAAGGTGTTCCGATTGAATCTCATATGTGAAAAGTCACAATATGTTGAATCAATTTGTGTTAACTACATGAGTTGTGTTCACCATACCATGAGTGTTTCGGGTTTCAACTTTTTCTATTGGCACACATTAGTTAAAATCGATTCAACCTTTCTCGGGTAAAGGTTGTTTTTGTTGTCTTTTGTTCTTACGACAGGATGACAAAACACTAGGAGAGTTCTTATTTGAACTTGCGCTTAATGATATATCTTTGCGGGGAGTAGTGGATGCGGAAATTGAGGCAAAGAATTTGTTAGTTAATCGTTTTTCTATTTAAGAAAAGCCTGTCTGTATTGCATATATTTTGCTTTTGCTGAACAAAATTTCGATATAATTAATATGTTCTATTATATTGTGTATGGATTTTTTATGTAATTCAATTGTTTACGGTTAATAAAAACTGTGTCAATTTATTTGGCTTATTGTTTGGTATCTTCTTTATTGTTGGGTATCAAGAGTTTTTGCTTAACGAAATTCGGTGCAATTGTGGTGCTGTAATGTTTATATTTGTTCAACTGCTTCCGGTTTAGAAAATAATTGTGCAAGTTAATTTATTTTGGTTTGTATCTATTGTTTGTGGCTTAACAAAAATACGGGATCATTTGTTTAGTCCAATTTATTCCGGATAAGAGAAACTAAGTTAATTCTGATCTTAGTTAGACTTATCAATTGGAGGATTCGGTTAATCAAGTCTAACCGAATGCCTTGAAGAGAAAAACTAGTTAACTAACTGTAGGGATACGCAAGCTCGTCAACCCTATTTAACCGGCCAAGAGACGATTTAACCGATAATGACTCGATTAGTTAATATAGATTTTAATTAATATAAGTAAATCTAACAATAATTTAGAAACGAAATTAGTATCGTTAGATAGATCTTGAAAAGTTAGCCAAAATGGATTGCTCGAACGTGTCATTCGGATACCGCAAGTGGAAGATATCATCAGATTAGTTTGAAGGGAAAAATAGTCTTTTTGCTTTAGACCAACCTGGGATGCCCATATCCGAAACATTGGGTTCCGTAGTAAAACCATTTGGTTTTATCCAGATGGGATCGAAGATAATTTCATTCTCTTATTTTCTTCTTATCTTTCTTTTCTTCTTTTGTTTTTCTTCTTTCCTCTTCCTGTCGATCTCAATTCGAAGAATTGAGTTTGTTATTGTGTGAGAAATTCTTACAAATTTATTAATACGATAAATTGAAGGTGAAGATGTTGGTACTGAAGTTTTTTGTTCTCAGGAAGAAGATAAAAAGGGGTAAGTTAATTTAGGGTTTTGAATTGATTGAATTCGCTTTATGAAATTGTTATATGATTTGATAGACTATAGGTGGGTTTGATCTTAATCGTGATGGAGATGATTATATAGAGTTTAATTTTGATTTCATATAGAATTAGGGTTTCTGTTCTTCCCTAAATTAAACTAGAAATTAGGGTTCATGAAAAATTAGGTCATTTGAGTTGGAATATGCAGATGAAGAAGATGAATTAGATTGAGGTGATTGAGGTTGGGATGTTAATTCAGGGTTTTGCAAAGAAGAATCATAATTTAGGGTTTTTGATTTAGAAGTTGTTTTTTTGTGGAATTGAGATGCAAATTGAGTTGCTGATAAATGAATAAGAAGAGGGTTGTGGTTTATTTGTTGTTATTGAGTTGTTTTGATGAATGAATCAAAGAATCAGAATATGAAGGAATTGTAGTTAAACGAATTAGGAATTTAAGTGTGGACTGAGATGATAAATTGTGTGTGGATGGTATTGAAGCTTCAGTTATGAATTTCTGGGTTGAACCGCATGTGGTGATGTATTAGTTAAATATTCTGAGTTAAGTTAGAATCGCAATTCCTGAGAACAATAGTGATGTTGCTGACATGACAATATTGAACTTGGAAATGGACTGCAGTTGTGAGTGATGGTGCTGGGTTTGTATGTTAATGCAGATGAGATATGAGATGAAATATTTTTAAAGAGGAATTGGTGGTTATGTATGTAGTAGAAGTGTTGAACTGAGCTGATGGATAACTGATGAAGTTGAAATTTTGTGTGTTGGGTTGTGTAGAAGAATTAGAGTTAGGAAAAGAGGCTTGTTCTGCTGTGGTAGAATTGAAGATACAGATGTGAAGATGGTGGACCTGAAATGGATATGTTGAACTATGGTGAGTGAGATTGCAACTGCAGAAATGGAACTGGTGCTTAGAGTTGCAAGTGATGTTGGATTAGCCTACAAAACTTAGAATGGAATACAGATGGGGTTGTAAAGTGAATTGTGTTGGTTGTTTGCAGCTAAGACATTGTAGTTGAAGTTATAATAAGTATCACTGTCTTAGTTGAGCTGTGGAATTGTTAAAGAATGTGCTTAACTGATAATTGGTTGTGTTTAGTTACTGAAGTTGAGTTATAATAGAGAGTGGTATATGAAATTGCAGTTAGATAGATTGTAGAGTTGTGTTGCATCATGATTGTGCATTATTGAGTAGTGGCCGGTGCAAGGGCCTTGGCTTGCCTAGCTTGAATTAGTCACCCTAGTCAGATGTCTGACTATTTGTTTAGCTGACTTAGTTAATCTGACTGAGTCGACCAGTTGACCATTTGACCAGGACCTTGACCTTAATTGGACGTTGCTCGTTAATTGACCCCATTGGTCGTTAGTGACCATTAGTTGACCCAGTTGGCCAGGCCTTGTTTAATGGGTCGATTTAGTGGGTCGTGACGGATCAGGCCCATGGACTTGGGCTTAGAATTAAATTTCCTATCTTGATGAATTGGACCTCTTATGATTCGATTTGACCTTTGGTTGCTCCTATGAAGTCGTATATGTTTTTAAGACTTATCAAATGGACTATATAACCAACCCAACTGGACTAGTAAACTCTTGGATATGCTAAAGGTAGAAAATGAAAAGGTATAGAACCATAACTGGGCTTAGAACCATTACTTATTTTACTTAACCTTTAACTAGAACTTGTACGATTATTGTGTGAGCCTTTTTGGCTAAGCTCTTAGAATGCTTGTGTGATTAACATTTGGTCTTTATTAACAACGATCGGTACAAATGATGAAGCAATGGATTGTAGATTCGAGGTAGACATGGTTTGCCAACAAATCAGGTGGGAACTTTGTAACCTTCTTGTAATTATTAAGTCTCCTTCAAATGCGACCATGATGTGCACTTACTTTTTGTGATTATATCTGTGTGTAAATGGTTGGGTATGTTGTGTAATATGCGTTGTCGGATTCTCCAAATTTTATATCTAATTTGCTGATTAGGAATTGGTTCAGACTCTAATTATTTATTGTTATAAGGGGGTCGGGCTTCCTAATATTATCTTTTTACAATTTCTTGTAAGAACCCATATGCTTGATTGTAAAACCTTTGGGACTTATAATGGTAGTTCTTGATTCACGGCCTGGGAAACCATGTGGACGCCAGCTATTATTTGAGTCTGGAGTTATTTTATCGTCGTCTGCTCTAATGAGTTTGGCGATGGTCAAAATGACACATTTTTCGGTTTGTTCTAATATTACTTTTGTAGATCATCCGGTGGTGGTCTTTCACGGGTATTGCTACTAAGGTCACAATATCCGAGGAAGTGGAATTAGAATGACCTTTCTTTCATGAATATTATACTTCGATGTTTGCTGACTTTTATTTATGTGAATAATGTGTTATGCCGTTGTATTGTTCCCCGCGAGGAGTGACTGTGTAACCCCACAGATCCTCGCTAAGCACTTAATAGAGCGGGGTTGTTGCTTAATTATCTTAATAGCACGGGAGGCCGTGACAATACTATTACTTTTATTTTATAAATTAATTTCTGACAAGACTCAAGCGGGAATATTTTCTTAATAGCACGGGAGGCCGTGACAATATTATATTATATATTATCTGGGGGAAATTGGTCGTATGCATATCATACTTGATTGATTTTACAATGAATGTGCTATGGAATGTTATATTCCTATAATCTTTCTTGAATGCCATCTTTCGATTTACGTTTTAGAGTGAACTGCAGAAGTGTCAATTGTTTTCCTTTGCTGTTGTACTTTAATTATTCTATCTTTTCACAGTATGTTGGTGATTACTTAAGAGTTATATGTTTCCATTGGGCACCCCTTTGGGAAGATGCGCTTACTCATTCCCCCTTCAGTTTCAGTGATCCGAAGAAATGGTGCGCACAAAGATATCCGTTTTGTAGCTTAAGGTTTTAGCGAACTGAAGATGTTTGTTTATCTTTTATGTATGTATTGTTTTGATAATCTGTAAAAAAACACATTATTATATTCATATAACTCTAGAGACTACCATTTATATAATATCAGAGAGTTTGGATTTTGTCATTAGTACTTCATGTAATTATGATTCTTAGTATCGGTAATTTAGGTTGATGTTTTCAATTAGGTTGTAATCTTATTAACTAAGCAGGTGATTAGGTTGGGGCGTCACACTAACCTAGTGTTTGTCTTGTCTAAAGGGAAAGGTCTAAGTTATTGCCTGAATAATTAGAGCCTGATGAGAAAAATAAATTTAATTCTGATCTTTATTTTGGTCTTATCGAAACAAGCAATTGTACATGCATAATTGGTCCAACAATGGAATTGAGTATCTTACTCGAATTGTTGGATTTTAGGGAAAATTGCTTCCGGCAATTGTTTCCTTGATAACATATTGAAACTAAATTACTTTGTAATTTCGGTTTTATATTGGTTATCTAAAATGGTATGTGAAACCTTCGTGCTTAACTCTTATAGGTTGTATACAAGTCTTTTAGATTTGTAAGATCCTTTCGGTTTGTCCTTTATTTGCTCGAACTTTTGTCATTTTGTAACAAAATGGGGAGAAATATATGGAGTAAACAAGTGATTTTTAATCACTAGGAAAGGACAATTGTACTTAAATATTATATCTAACGAAAGAGTAAAGCATTGACTAAGGGGGTGAAACATATCATATTGTTGTGTAGTAATACTTACAACAAAAGGGGAATAATAAAGATGTTCGGATTAAATATTTTCCTAGCTTGCCTTTAGGGGGAGTAAAAGCTTCTTTTATTCAAATGTCAACGACATTTATTGATTGAACATATGCAGGTTATTATGCTGCTGAAACTTGGAATCAAGCGTAAGAAGAATGAGTTATTTTGTAATTCGTTTAGATCCATATGTAATAAGAGTTTTGTCACTAAAATTGACAAAGTGGGAGATTGTTAGAGCATAGCTCGGTTGAACTCACTAAGCGTTGGTATTTCAAGTTTGGTTGTCATATTTAGTATCAAAACTCATCTAGAGTCGCTTGATTAAATACTAGAGCCAACTTCATTTAGGTTAGACTAGAAAGTCTAGGAATGTTGAGACATACAAGTATTACTCCGAAGTCCTGAAGAATGCGAAGAACTAACGAACTACAACCATGACATCATCCTTCCACTTGAGGTTAGTAATACTGACTTGAACTTGTTTCATTCCTAACGTATATTTAAAGTCGTGTATATTGAAAACATAGCTGTGAAGCTGTATATACTGTATATATTGTATATTATACTTTAGTGATGTGACATAATCATAATAGTTAGATCATAGTATTAAGGAATTAGACTACGAAGTATAATGCTTTCTTTTGAACTTCGTAGATATGGCATCGACATAATCTTGTATATATTGTTAGGATTATGTTTTACATTTGTTTAAAGGAAGTACAACTTGTTTTTTGAATCGAAAGGGAAATCAATAGGATTATTGGTCTTGCTATTCATTGCGTATCTTTGGATGACCAATATGTGTGAGTTGGTAGAACCGATCTTAACTCAGGTTATGTATCTTGGTATAACCGATCACAATGCCTAGATTTATGATTTGGTATGACCGGTCCTGGTAATTGGTGTAACCGATACTAAGTAATCACCATGTGATGGTATGATCGATCCTTGTAATTGGTGTGACCGATCATAAGTGTTGTGTGACCGATCCATGTAATTGGTGTAACCGGTCCTGGTAACTGGTGTGAAGGATCACAAGTAGATACCATGGGTAGATGGAACCGATCCTTGTAATTTGTGTAACCGATCCTAGTGACTGGTGTGACCGATCACATGTAGGTACCATATTTAGGTATAACCGATCCTAGTGATTGGTATAACCAATCTGAACCCATGTATGTGACTTGGAAGGACCGATCACAACTAACCATTGTGATTTGGTATAAACAATCACATAGTAGTCTTGAAATACTGGAAAACTGATGCGTGTCGTAGGTGCACAAATTAATTCACTTATCTTCTACTTTACTAATGAATAATATAGCAGTAAATAAGATTTGTTCCCACGAAGAACAGTGAGTTTTAGTTATTGAAAAATGTCACAAATTCGGTTTCGTAAAAGATTTTAAGCAAAATAAGGCAAATCAAAATAATTAGGTTGAAAACAATGATGAGAAATATGATCAAGGAATCCTTCTTCGTTACTAAATATTCATTAAATTAATATATTCATTTATTTATTGTTAATCACAGATTATAACCAACCGTGGAATAACAACTAGCTCAGTGTTATCCCCTAAATTCCTTATATCACTGAGTATGTAAGCTCCCCAATACGAGATTCTATTCGTCTAAACCACCTAATAGTAGCTCACTCTAGATGTAATTTGGTCGAACGCTTTATATTTTGTGAATTATAGGTTGATCCTAGTAATTAGACTATTAGCTCAAGGTATACTTTCTAGGGTTGCTTTTATTCGCAATCCCTCTGCAAGGTTTTAAGATTTCTTCTTTTGTAAAGAATTAATAGACTATTACGCTTATCTTTTAAAACTTTACTAGCAGTAGATTAATTAATAAAAAAATTTAGTTGGCCACCTAAACAATTTTAGAATTAATCATAAATATTAACCATAGTAAAAAAAATCAAAAATCATGTGAAGAACTCAAAATGAATATTTATGAAAACTTAAACCATATTCAGAACTTGGAAATCATCCTCAATCAATTGATTAATTAGCTATAGACATAATTGAGTTTATAGGTAGCAAACTGTAGTTGTAGAAGAGCTCTAGCTATTGCCGCCTCCGTTGCAGGAGATCTCTAGCCACTGTAGCTTGTTGCTATAACTTTTCTGCTACTGGTGCATATATGAACTCTTTATGCTTATATTATTCTCCGGAGAATTTTATCGAGAAGTTTCTGGCCATGAAAGTGAGGGGGAGGAGGTGACTTATAATGTTGATTTAACCCTCTATTATAGCTTTTTGTTCCTGAAAATTTGAATCTGATAATCTCTAAACACCTGTTGGCCGCAAAAAATCCTAAACAAGTTTAAATCCCTACCATTCATCTCATAAATCAACGGAAAAAGTATAGCCGACTCTATACTCCATACTCTTGAATTCTCGCTCAGGCTTTGAACTTCCAAAGATCATCCAACCTCCACAAACGCGTATCTATGATTCCTTGTTTATCCTGGACGCGGAAATATCCTCTTAAATCTCCCACAGAGTCCATAATAATCACGACAGCAACAAGGTTCTCAAACTGGTTTGTCGGTTAAGTTTCAGAGTCGATTCTCAGTTCCATATCTTGTTTAACTTCGAAAACCAATTCTTCTCATGCTTTCCCTACCAAAAGTCACTGTTAATCGTTGTTTAAGCAATCCACTGGTGCAGACTCGAGCTCACTTCCCATCAACCACTGTGATCAATCATGATCATCACCACCATCATTATTCTTCATTGGAAATGGCAGTACCCAACACAGCTCCATACTCTTCCCTGTTTATACTTGAACTCGAGTTCTTCTATATCCTGAGAGCATCCAACAAACACAGCATACTCCAAAAAACTCAATCCAATCATCTCGTCATGATCATCTTCAAACTCGAGACCAACATGCCTCGTTTTGCCATCAAACGGAAGCAGCAATACACTTATCTGTTCATTTCCAGCTCGTGGTCTTCTCACTTCATCTCTGGTATTCTAACAGCATCCTCACTGGTAATGGCAGAGAAACTCCATCTTCGATTCATCACTGCAATAATGTCAGTAACCTATCTTGGCCTTCATTAACAAGACAACAGTCGAGTCTTATTTCTTTCCAGACTAACCCATTTCTTCTACAGCTCCATTAAACCACCACAACCATGATCAGCCGATAATCATGATCATCAGCAACATGCGTTGATTTCACGTACTCTAAAGGGAAGAAGATAACGGCATCCCTTAGTAGAAAAGCTTGGCGTTGTTGACAATTTTTGAATTAAGTTGCCCCCAGTAAAATACTGGACTGTGTTTAGCAATTCCTTTGAAAGTTGTCCGCTCCTTAGTAGAATAAATGCCCATCAACACTCGACGAGGTGCCAATAGTGGTGTTTGTACCCAAAATTACTTCTAGACACTAAACACGATGATTTGATGATGATTATGCGAATTAGGGCTAGAAAACGATAAATAAAGGAGACAAAGAATTTAACGTGGTTCGGCAAGTGATGCCTACATCCACGGAGGAATCCCATAGGGAGATATTGTATTGATATGAGGTTTAGTATAATTGTGGTTAGCTAACCTAGGATTACGTATCCTCTTAGGGTTTAGGATACATGTATTTATAGTGTTATGTAACCCTAATTCTGATGTAAAGTTGATATGCAAGGAACTTGGACAACAAGACTTCTGGAAACTTCTTTACGGGCTTGATTAGCGGGCTTGATTAATGGTCCTTCCGTGTATTTTATACACGGTACAAACATCGCCCCCTCTTAACCTCCAACTCGTTGGTGGTTAAGAATTTTTTTTTTCCTTTTGCGTCGATGAAACTCGCCCCCAAGTGTGAGTAGAGATATTACGAAAACGCCCCCAACTGTATTACCTGCAAAAAATTTGCTCGCGTGCTAGGCGAGAATTTTTTCCACGTAGTGGACTTGTGATGCTCGAGTGCTAGTTGAGTATTGAGAGAAATGTAGTGTGTGTGCTTGCGGCTGGGGCAAGGCTTTTGCTCGCAACGTAATAAGGTTGTAGCGCTCGCTGCTCGGGCAGACTGGTTGTATTGCTTGTATTGAGTACGAGTCTTTGGACCAATATCGGGCATTGGGCTCGTGGTCGAGACGAGACTTTATGCTTGTCAAGGTGCAAGTATTTCATACTCGCGTGCAAGACGAGATTTTATGCTTGCGACAAGAGCAAGACTTATATGTTCACGTGCAAGGTGAGGCTTTAGGTGCTTGCGATGTGATGCCAGGTTAAATATAAAAGGGTCTAATTAATCCTCATCTCGCACTTGATTATGTTGCTATCCACAAACCTCGAACTCGATCATGTCGCTATCCACGAACCTCAAACTCGATCATGTTGCTGGTGCAAGTGCACATAAAAGTTTCTCGAATATAGGAACTTTTTCTTCCATGTTATAGGAATTAAAAGACGATTCTAACGAGCCAAAAATCACTCAATTCGGACTTAAAACGAAGAAGTTATTGACGAAACAAGATACCAATGATGCGCGCGTGTTGTTGCATACGTGGAATGCTGACTGGATCAAAAAGCTGACAAGGCACTGCTGACTGGGACTGCGTTGCTGATGTGGCAAACGCTGATCAGACAAGGGTGATGACGTGTCAGTTGCTGATTGGACAAACTTGCTGACATGGCATAAGGCTGACTGGACTAGGTCTGATGACGTGGCACTCAACGCTGACGTGTCTGCCAGTGAGTGGCCCTCGTTGGCTGAGTTGTCGAATGAGTGGCACTATATGCTTACGTGGCGGAGCTGACTGGGCTGACTCTGCTGACGTGGAAGCTAGTTGGAACGGTACACACGTGTCAGCTCTGGATTGAATGAACTCTGTTGATCCGGTACGTTGAATCTGAAACTGGACCGTGGCTGGACAAATCGTACGGATGAGATCTGTTGAACCTGACGATTCTGGTTCGTTGGATCTGAAGCTGTATGAGAGGCTGGATGAAGTAGAGCTTTTCGCAACGCTTTTGAAACAGTTATATTTGTTACTGTTTCCTGATTTTCGCAACACTTCCTACTGCTGCTTTCGTCAACTGTTTTGCAACGGTTGCTGCATCTTCGTAACAGTTTTCGTATGAACCCTATTTTTTTAATTTTTTCTTGCTGATTTTTGCATGGAATGCATGCATGATTTCTTCCGAACTTTCTCAATGGTAAAACACGATCGTTTTACATGAATCCCCTTAGTCGGCGCCAATTTTTGTACCCAAAATTACTTCTAGGCATTAAACACGGTGATTTGATGATGATTATGCGAATTACGGCTAGAAAGCGATAAATAAAGGAGACAAAGAATTTAACGTGGTTCGGCAAGTGATGCCTACATCCACGGAAGAATCCCATAGGAAGATATTGTATTGATATAAGGTTTATAATAATTGTGGTTAGCTAACCTAGGATTCCATATCCTCTTAGGGTTTAGGATACATGTATTTATAGTGTTATGTAACCCTAATTCTGATGTAAAGTTGATATGCAAGCAACTTGGGCAACAGGACTTCTGGAAACTTCTAGAATCTTCTTTACGGGCTTGATTAGCGGGATTGATTAATGGTCCTTTCATGTATTTTATACACGGTACAAACAAGTGGTTTCCCGGGAAAATGACCATTTTACCCTTTTATGCTTTCAAGTTCTTGTTTTGCTCGTAACTTCTTCATACGAACTCAGAATGACTCCGTTCTTTCGCCATTGACTTCGTCATCTCGTCCTCTACAAAATGAAAAGTAGAAATCTTGTACTTGAATGAGTTCCACTTGGTCTTTGTCTCTTCTCCACTTGTAGCTAGCTTCTTTTATTGCATAATTAAGTGTCAATTCATTTCTTTTTGATGATTCACCTAATAAAACACAAATAAGAGAAAACAAGCGTAATATAAAATAATTTGCAAGAAAATCAACAAATACCAGCATGGAATTGACATCAAATATATGTAAAATATGCATTTATCACAAACCAATTCTAAACTTGTTTGGAAGTGTGGTATAAACGATTCCAAGAATGCAAATCCATGTAAATATGAAATAAGGATTTGCAGTGAAAAGATGTCAACATACTTTGAACACGAGCAGTAACTCTTATCATTTATTGTTCAAAGGTATTCCTTGGTACTCAAGGTGATCATGTGAATAAATAAATTAAGAATCTTTTAATTAAGGTTTTTGATTTTATATGCATTAATTACCAGCAATTAATGTATAAATCTAGAAGATAAAAATTAGTAATGTTCAAGTTATAAATTTTGAAAAATCTTCAGTTCATTTCAGCAAGTACACAAAACCTGAAGTAGCTGAAACTCTTACTCAAATCCTTGGAGTCAGAACAATGAACTCAAAAGAAATGTATCTTGGATCACCTCTCCTTCTTGGTCATTCAAAACAACAGGCTTTCAAAGCTATTGAGGAAATATTTATATATAGGTTCTCAAGTTGGTCTGCTACCTCTCTAACTCAGGATGGTAGGTCTACTATGGTCAAACATGTTTTAAATTCTATACCAATTTATCAAATGGGTACTTTCAAGTTGCCTTATAATCTTCTTGATAAACTTACTTCTATTAAGAGGAATTTTTTCTGGAGATACAACTCAAACAGAGGTACTAACCCTATAGCTTGGCATAAAGTTTGTAAACCAAGAGATATGGGTGGATTAGATTTCAGATACTTGGAAATGCTCAACTTAGCTTTACTTACTAAGTTGGCATGGAGACTATGTACTGAAACTGAAGCTATTTGGACACAAATAATGGGTAGTACATATTTCGGAAATTGGGACATTCTGCATCAAAAAATAGAAACAACTAATTGTTCTTACACTTGGAATGACATCACCAAAGGCCTTCAAATAGTTCAACAGAATTATTTTATGGAAGTTAATAATGGCAAGAAAACCAAGATTTGGTTGGATAGATGGATTCCAGGGTTTAATTCACCACCAACACCAGTTAGTGACTTATATAGATTTTACCAAGAGGTTGAAGAATTACTATTGCCTAATTCCAACATATAGAATGTAGATCTTCTCAACTCTTTGTTTGATGTAGATACCTCTCAAAAGATTTAGTTACTCTTTCTTGACATCACTAAGGAAGATAACATAAGTTGGTTGTCTGCCAAAGATGGCAAATTTTCAGATAAGAGTGCTTATAAACAGCTCACTATGAGTAGCAGAGAAGTTTATGTTGATGGTCGAGTTATTCATTCTAAGGTCTGGAATTCTTTATGGCGTTGCTCAACTGCTCACAAAGTTAAGTTATTCGCTTGGAAATGCATCCATGAAATTAATTCTACAAGAAGCAGAATTGCTCGATATGACAGCAATAGAGAAATACATTGTGAGATTTGAGGTGGAAGTGTGGAGACAATGGAACACTTGCGTTTGGAGTGTAGGCATGTTTTTTGTAGTATGGAGAAGTGTTAATGTCAACATTGATGCTGTGAAAAATAAATGCAACAGTGCTTTTAAGTGGGATGACAACTGGTTTTCCAATAATAGAGACAACACATATGAGAAATGGCTTCTTACACTTATTTGGTTCATTTGGAAGGACAGATGTGATGTTATCTTTCAGGGAGTTAAACTCAACCCTTACACCTCTGTGCATAAAATTCTTTTTCATTTGAATTCTCATTTACATGAACCTGACATGCATGCACACAACATAAGTAGTCTCGAGATATCACGACGGTCCCCTCCTTTACATGACGTTGTTAAATTTAATGTTGATGCATCTTTTGATCCTGATACTAATCAACTTGGTACTGGAATTGTCTTACGTACTCACACAGGTACCTGTGAAGGAATCAAGGGATACTATGCAGATGGAATTCTAAGTCCAAAAAGAGGAGAATGCATGGCAATTCGTGAAGCTTTGTTATGGGCCAAAGAGAAGCAACAGACAAAGTTCATATACAAGCCGATGCAAACTGGTGATAAGGTCCATTACTGAAGATGTTCTGCTCATTCATTTGGAAAACAGAAGCATTATGAAGGAAATAAAACACTTGAGATTAAGTATCGTTCATTGTATTTTTACTTTTTTAAAAAGGGATGATAATCAAGTAGACGATGGGGTTGCTAGAATAGTGAGAGAATCTGCTACTCCCATGAACTGCTCTAATAATTTCCCAGCTGAAATTCGTAGTCTTCTGGAAAGAGACTTTAACTTTTCACCCCCTTAATCAATGAAATCAATTCTCGTATATATTTTAAAAAAAAACTATCACATGATCTGTGACCTAGTCAAGTCTATTTTTATGAAGATTTCTTATATTCACACTCTTAGTCAGGTTGCTATTTTATTTTGCGAAAGAGTTGTCTAAATCTTAGTTTGGGGTGCTGAAAGACAAACTAATGCCTATTGTACAGACATCAGTTTCAGGGGGTATGTTTGAGTCAGCTGTATACTGCTTCCATGGTGGTATGTATGCTCTTTTGCTTGCCAATAACATTGTAGTGTTTAGAGGGAAAGCTATTTACAATTGTATGACATAAATAGTTTATGTTACAGTCGGTTATTTATCTCCTGTAGTATTTCCTTTGCGTTCTGTTTTTAGTCTAAGTTGTCAAAGTCTTATCTGTATACAAGAAACTTTCATGTTACATGTCTTACATTTTTTTAGTAGTAGGTGCATACTGAATCTATGAAGGAGGATGATAATGTTGATGCAATGAACATTCTACTGTTTTCCCCAACCTGCATGAGCGTAGACATCGTGGTAGTAGTAATCAACTCTTCCGGTTTGTATTTAAGACGGTTCTAGAGGCTGGGATGGGGGACCATACTAACATCCAGAGTTAGTTTTTAATTCAATTTCCTTGCATAAAAGAACGTAACATCAAAGAACCAATAATACCAGAAAGAAGGACCAACTATCCATCCATGTAGGTTAAATATAAACTCCCACATCTACGCAACAACTAAAATTGATTGAACTCAATTTCAATACACACATGCATTTGAATGAAACTAGACATTCAAAGACATAATATTGATACATTCGTTCATTTGTATTTAACAGTAACAAAGAAATCATTCTCAGCCATTTGATCAATTACATGAGAAAACATATGGTAGTGTAATTACCAGTGTAGCCTAAGACTTGATGCAGATTGCAATTTTAGAAAGAAAAAAAAACACGAAAACCCCTTCAGCAACTTGGATGCTTTAATCCTACCTCATTAAAACGGGAGATGTGATCCTTCTCACCTTTTTGAGGGATGATCCAAAGGAATAGTTTTCTGGGTGGCGGCGGCCTGTGAACATCCATATTTAATTTGTCTGGTAGGTCTATTTTCCTGATGGACACGACATTTTTGGCTCTGAAACTAGCATGACAGTGGGTTAAATTCTTCATGGTATGCAACAACCTACCATAAATGACTCCCACTGTCTATTCCAAGACCAAGATGTGTATCTTCATCTGGCAAAAATATTATCTATTTAACCCATGCCCATGGGCCAATCCTGACTCCTCTGATTTCAGCTTGAGGGATTTACTGTTTAGTCCAGAAAACCTGACCCAGGTTACTGGATAGTCCAGCGCCAAAAAATATTTACTCTCTAGTCCAAAAAAGTTTTGAAAAGAGTAAATTTACTCTACTAACCCTAGTATATAACATTACGTATAATAATACATATGTTACTATATATTACATATGTAGTATACTTGTATACTAGTAGTAATTAGTAGTAACTAGTATGTAGTATGTAGTAATAACATATGTAGTATACTAGTAGTAATATGTTATGTATTGATACTACATATTGACATGTAGTATGTTATGTATTGATACTACATATTGACATGTAGTATGTTATATATTGATATGTAGTATGTTTGATATGTAGTATGTTATATATTGATACTACATATTGATATGTAGTATGTTATATATTGATATGTAGTATAGTATACTAGTAGTATATACTAGTAGTAATTAATAGTAACTAGTATGTAGTATGTAGTAATAGCATATGTAGTATGTAATATACTAGTAGTAACTAGTATGTAATATGTAGTAATAACATATGTAGTATGTAGTATACTAGTAGTAACTAGTATACTAGTAGTAATATGTTATATATTGATACTACATATTGATATGTAATATGTTATGTAATGATACTACATATTGACATGTAGTATGTTATATATTGATATGTAGTATGTTTGATATGTAGTATGTCATATTTTGATACTACATATTAATATGTAGTATGTTATGTATTGATACTACATATCAAAAAAAATTTGTTATGTATTGATACTACATATTTTACTATTAGTACTAGTTACTACTAGTTTACTAGTATACTATACTATAGTAGTATACTAGTATACTAGTTTAGTATAGTAAAGTAGTTCCATAATTTACTAGTAAAAATAAGATATTTTTGTTACTACTAGTACAATACATATTAATATGTAGTATCACCGTATTGATACTACTAGTATGTAGTAACATACTACTAGTAACATTTACATGTGTTGATATTATTTAGACCTGGAAGGGTGTTTTAGGAATTTATATAATACACTTTATAGTCTCCAGGAATTTTTTGGACTAGAGAGTAAATAATCTAGTCCAAAAACATGTTTTTGGACTAGAGAGTAAATCTTTTCCACGGGTGGACTAGCCATTAACTGGGTCTGCTAGAAATGGACTAGCCAGTAATTCCTATTTTCAGCTCCAGCTTGCTTTATATGGGATACTTGGGTTTGAATTTTATTTTCTGAGAAGAAGTTGTATCATGCCTGCAGCCTGCAGGCCTTGGGGTCTGCTCAAACTCTAGCATAAATTATGGTTTTTTGCGATTGAACGTGATAATCAATTCTGATCTAAAACGAATTGGAAAATAAACTTCCTCTTGATGGTGATAGCTGAATTAAGACCCCATACCTCCAAATTAAAAGGAGAATTGGAGAGAAGCACTTTCCCAGCAGGGCGTAAAGCACAACAAAAGCGTGAAACACAGTTTTGATCACCGATAATCCTTATAAAACTAGAACACTGCTACCGCGGTGGGAGGGCCGACCGAACAGAAGAAAAATAGGCCAGATTGAAAAAGTGAAAGTATAACTTTTCCTGAAAAGGAGGGAGTACATCGTTTTATTAGTTGCAACGGAAATTGTTAGAGCATTGCTCGATCGAACTCACAAGTGTTGCTATATCAAGCTTGTTGTTAGATTTAGTTGATCAAAACTATATCTTGATTTATAGTCTACAATTAGTTAAGTCTTGGATTAGGATAGAAGTGGATAGTTGGGATCGTATATCACTGCGCTCTACCGTTTGAAGTCGAAGATCAACCGAAGCTTTTGGAGAACTTCTTCAACAAAAGGTAAGTGAAGACTGAACCACCTATTCAAGTTATTCATCTTTCTATCTATGAGACATTGTCGCATGACTAATTAGACTATTGCAAGCATATCAAAAATTTACGAGTCAAGTTTATCTTGGTAATTAGTTCTCGAAATATATATGACTTAGCTTAATGAACATTTGTTCATACTTGATGAATTTCGGTTAAGAACAATTTATTGTTCATAATCAAAATTTTGGGTCAAGAATTGTTAGAGCATAGCTCGGTCAACCTCGCATGCGTTTCTATCTCAAGCATGTTTGTCAATGTTAGTGATCAAAACTATAAGTCTTGATTTCTAGCCTACATAGCTAAGTCTCGGACTAGTATAGAAAAGTGTAGTTGAGCTCAAGGACTTCATGGTGATTCATCATACAACGACGAATATGTATACAAGGAACCGTGGAACTTCATCAACAAAAAGTTATGTGGAGACTTGAACTTATCTATCACTCAAAAGTCTATCTCTTCTATCTCCTACTTCTTATGAGACAAAAGTTGTATGCTATATAGACTAGATCATACACATTTGATATTTCGAGCCGAGTATATCTCGCCTATATATATCTCGAAATCATGTGTTGGTAAAGCGTTTCGCTTTGATCAAGTTTATCTTCACCTTATGACGAAAGTCATGAAAAGTTTCAGTCACCTTGAGAATTGCTCTGACGTGAATCGGTCTGTGAATAACGAGTACATAGCGTCCTCTGAGAATGTCTCAATGATTAAAATTAGAGTTTAGATTACATAACCATGTATTCCTTGAACCGAAGTTTTCGAACTTTATTGATCAAGAGAAATCGGGAGGATTGTGGAACTGGCTTGCCAAGTCCGCGAACCCAGTCCGCAGACTCAGTCCACGAACTGACGGAAGTTCTCGACCGAGAATTTCTGCTGGATTTTCCAAAACTCGTTTGTGTGCTAAGTCCGCGAACCCAGTTCGCGAACTGGCGGAAGTTCTCTTTCCGAGAATTTCTGCTGAGTTTGGAAAACTCAACCGATTAACTTAAGTTCGCGAACCTGTTTGTGAACTTAAGAGGTTATGATCTAAAGATGTGCTCTGAACATGAAACTTAAATTACTATGGAATGCTTTATGCAAACCTTGGCTATAAAGTTCATGAGCCGATTCAATCGAATCGAATCATCTTTGTTTCAATTGTATCTTGTGTAGTTACATAAGATCTCATAGCAATTGAAAAACTCTTTAACTAGTTCATTTGAGACAATTGAACTAGTTATGGTGGAGAAGAACAAGGTTAATATGAAATGCTCATATGGTTGACCTTTTTGGTTACTATGTTGAACCAACATACACGTACACGTTTGGGCATGGTTTTCACGAAACCAGTAAACGTTTACCAAAATGTGTGTGACAAGCTAGGTTTTTCGATCTAACGGTTGAGAAATATTAGTTGAATCTAAATCAGGTTTTCATCTAACGGTGAATAAGGATTGTTTTGTCACTAAGGCAAAACCCTGATTTGAAGGCTATATAAAGGAGACATCTAGCATTGTGCAAAACTAATCCCCACACGCATGTGTGCTACTAGTGCGCCCGCTAGAGTCGATCTCCATTAACCTTTGATTTTCTTCTCTAAAATCAGGTTAACGACTTAAAAGACTTCATTGGGATTGTGAAGCCAGACCGATACTACTTTATCGTAGTTGTGTGATCTGATCTTGCATCTTCTGTCGTACGAGTATAATCGATTGATTGACTTGATATCGTGAGAGTTCTCCGATAGGCAAGATAAAGAAGTCACAAACATCTTCGTCTCACTGTTTGTGATTCCTCGACAATCCGCTTGTGTAGTCAAGAAGGATTGTAGAGAGGTGATTGACTAATCTAGGGAGTTCTTCGAGAATATAAGACCGGATTATCAATTGGTCCCTGTTCACCTTGATTTACCAAAAGACGGAACAAAACTAGGGTTTATCTGTAGGAGACAGATTTATCCTTTGATAGACTTTTCTGTGTGAGACAGATTTGTTTGTTATCAAGTCTGCGATTTTGGGTTGCAACAACTCTTGGTTGTGGGTAAGATCAGCTAAGGGAATCAAGTGTGCAGTATCCTGCTAGTATCAGAGGCGTAGGAGTACAATTGTACCTTGGATCGGTGGGAGACTTATTGGGGTTCAACTATAGTCCAGTCCGAAGTTAGTTTGCAGTAGGATAGTGTCTGTAGAGGCTTAATACAGTGTGTATTCAATATGGACTAGGTCCCGGGGTTTTTCTGTATTTGCGGTTTCCTCGTTAACAAAATTTCTGGTGTCCGTGTTATTTCTTTTCCGCATTATATTTTATATAATTGAAATGATACAGGGTGTGCGTTCGTAACCATCAATCGTAAATCCAACCTTTGGTTGTTGATTGATATTGATTGATCCTTGGACATTGGTATTTGGTACCGTCCAAGTATTCCTTGTATTTGATAAAGACTCGCTATTTTTTTTATCTTGAGTTAAATCAAATCAAGAGAGAGATATTAACTCCTTGAGATACTTTTATCTATATTGAGTCTGACTGTCTAGTTGATTCTCTAGCAAAGTATTTCGGAGTTAGTCCATACAGATTGCTAAGAGAAATATTGGGTGGTGTTGTTAGACCCCCGCTATTTCAAGAATTATCATTCGAAAATAGCCTGGAACAGGTATATATGTCAATGATGTTATTTGGGAATGTTTCGAATTGATTTAGAGAGAAATATAGAACTACTGTAAATCTAGATACAAGACAATATGCATACCAGTTTACATACTGGTGAGAACTGTTATAAGTCCGGAACCGTAGTACATGTAGTCAATGCACATACCGGGGTAGCTATATGTCGACAGTGACTTAATTGTACGCATATCCGGTATCAATACCACAAATGTCTGTGAACTCGTGAACCTGGATTGGTACTCATACCTAGTATGCATACAGAAAAAGAACTGTTGGTTTTGAAACTTGTGTGGTATCCATACCCGGTACGCAAACCGGAAAAGTTCTGTAAGATCTGGAACCTGTTTTTGTCTTAAGGGTACACATATCCGGTACATGTACCATGACAAAAATAGTCACGAACAAGGTAAAGTACACGTACCTGGTATACGTACTTTCCTTGTTGAATATTTTCAGATGCACATAAAATTATTTCTGTGAGATAATTAACATTTCAATAGATCTCTAAAGCACTATATAAACATGATTGATCATATTATAACCTATGATTGTGATTCAAACTTAAAAGTCTTAAGTGTTTATGAAAATGATTAAGCTTATGGTTCAATCGGCTAGTCTCGGCTAACCGTCCATGAACAATGTCTTTATACACGGTTCAGTTACGGTTCATCCTAACCAAAGTGTATACCTTGTTATGTTAATCTCATTTCAAAGATTCATATAATGGTGGATATTGTTTGCTTGGTTCCAAAGGTATCTTAACTTAAACCTAAAGAAACCTATACTTTGAAAGTCTATATAAGGAGAACCTCAAGCAACTTGGATTTTTGAATCTCGACACTACTCTAGTGTATCCTAGTTGTAAACTAGCATCCTCTTCCTAAAACACTTCTAGGGTTTAGCGACTAAAAAAACTTAATAAGGATTCGTGAATCCAGGTTCAACTATCTTTTAGATTGATAGTTCGTGTATCCTGATCTTGTTTGATTGTTGAGCTGCTCACTCGAACAAGATAGATAGAAATCGCAAAGTTCTTTTCGTCTCAGACTTTGTGATTCAACAGGTTTAATACTTGTGAGGTGAATAATAATCTAGGAAACTCTTCGGGAAGCATAAGTACGGACTTTGAGGTTAGGTAGACTTTGTCTATTGCTATCGATTTCCATTCTCACCTTGATCTACGATAAAAAAGGAAATCACACATATATGCTTATATATGGGAGGCAGATTGGTTTAAAGTCTTCAATTGAGTTGAAGAAATTCTTAGGATGTAAAGGACGTCATCTAAGGGAATCATTTGCGCGGAATCATGTTGGGTTTAAAGAGGCGTAAAGAGAGCGACTGTAACTAAATTGTTGTGAGGGTTAATTCGGTCTCAACTACATTCCAGTTCAAAGTTAATTGGTAGTAGGCTAGTGTCTGTAGCGGTTTAATACAGTTTGGTGTTCAAGTTTGGACTAGGTCCCGAAGTTTTTCTGCATTTGCGGTTTCCTCGTTAACAAAATTTGTAGTGTTTTTATTGTTTCTTTTTCCGCATTATATTGTTTATCTTTATAATTGAAATATCATAGGTTGTACGTAAATCAATCAAAGTAGATACATTCATCCTTGTTTGTTGGATACGACTTGATTGATTCTTGGATATTGATTTTTGAGATCGTCCAAGTACTCTCACACGTAGTCAGGTTCACGAACTTGGTTCTGTAAATTTTCTGATTGTGAGAGAACGAGATATAAGCTCTTCATATAATTCCTTGATTGAGATTCATTAAGTTGAACTCTCGGAATTGTATTCGAGTTTAGTCCAAACAAGTTTCCTAAGAAAAAGTTGGTGGAGTATTTTGGTACCCCCACGTTTTTAATTGGTATCAAAGCAGGCAAACACGTGAAAGACCTAATAAGTCTGTGTTTGAAGCAATCTGACTAGATGAACAAGAGTGTGATCTCGATAAACGTATCATCAGCTCGGATTATGCTAAATCCCGAGTGTGTTCTAGAAACCATCGATGATTATTTTGGTAGTGATCTGAAGAAGATGATCGAAAAACTTTGTCATGAGAAACAACGATTGATAAGGAAAATCGATGGACTTCACTGTGAAGTTTACATTAGAGATTCTGACCTTCGAGAAGGATCTGAAAAAGAAAATTTTCTCCAGGATAAACTGGATGAACAAATTCAAATTAATAAAGAGATTATTGCAGAAGTAGATCACTCCAAGTATGCTCTCGTTAAAACTCTTGGGATTTCGAACTCTAATGAAAAATCTTTCGATCTCTCAAAGGATTCTAGAAATTCTCTTTATTCGTGTCTAAATAATTGTCATCATTCTGGAAATAAACGAGGCTTGGGCTTCATTAAAACTGATGCGATTCAGATTGGTTTGAAATAATCTAATGATGTTACTTCAACAACCGTTGGCTCCTGTATGTTTTGTGGTGTTTTCAATCATTACCAACATGCATGTAAGCTCTTCAGGAATAAATTAAAGGTTGATAGTATTGTTGAGGGGTGAATATGATATTGGTCCTACCCGTCCTAGTCACACCTAATGAAAACACTTTCTAGGAATGGTATGAGAAAGAGCTTGCTTTCCATTGTACTATGTACCTCCTTTTATAGACTTTCCCACACTAATGCCACTCCTCCTAATACAACCTTCTTCTTTTCCATCAATTCCCTCCTTATCCTTTATACCTTATGGGTACTTTCTAGTGGGCTTTGGCTTTAGTCCCCAAGTCCCTTATGTTTCATATTGGGTTTACCTCCAATTTAGGGGATCCCTAGCCCTCCTAAGGGGTAATTATTTTCATGTATCAATTAATTGTCAAATAACCCGATCGTCATATCGCATCTCCCCCAAACTCCTTTTCCTTCTTATACACTAAGTCCGAGATGGGTCCTCTTATCGCAGCCGCTCAACTGCGTGGAAATATTCACCGTCCATTGGGGCGGTCGCGTACTCTGACATGCATTGGATGATCCGTACGATTATCACATTATTTATTTACGCTTTACTTTTGTATAGATGCTTAGTGAGTTTTATATCTTCATAATCATTCCTTACCCAGATTCCTCTACGTTTAAATTGCTTGTTTTCCTGGTCCGTGCTCTGTTCAGATGGTACACCTCTTTCATGGTTATGTCCTGACCTTGGCACCCGTACCCGCGTTGGCGACGGTTTTGTTTAAACACGTTGAGTTGGCGCGAGTGTTGCTTGTGAAGGCTGAAGTGGAGGTACTCCGGGAACCGAGAGAAGCGAACCGGAATAATTAGCGCGCCTAATTCGATGAGCAATACGAGACATACCAAATTTCACGATGAGCTCAGGTTTCTGGACGCGTGACCGTCGAGGTTTAGCACGCGTTAGATGATGTCGTCGAAGCCCGCTGGGCAGCTGACCAACTATTCAAAGAGTCTGTAACAATGGCCTCCTGTATAGACCATGCCATAGCTGACTACCGTCTTTACATAACTAGAGAGGCTATTCCGCAGCTCCACGGGTATACTTTGACCCCGGCAGCGTTGGTTGCGCTTGTTCGCCCTTCTTATTTGCAAGACGAACTAAAGCGCCTGCTCGTGCTAAGGGAAGAGGTGGGTATGTTGTTGACCCTTAGGATGATTCATGAGGACAAAACGCGCTAAGCCTATGATGAACACAAGGATACCCTTTCACTAATAAGGGAGTCGCAGGCTTCCGACAAGATTATGGGGGACGTTCACAAATTGATTAATGAGGCCGATCGGGACTTGGCCCTAGCGACCGTTCAACATGAGGAGGCGCTTTTGATGATGCGATACTTGGATGTGGATATTTCTCATTGTCGCACATTGATAGCGGGTTGAATTGTGGGGGTAGTCCTAGTGTGTTGTTTTTGCTTCTCTGTTATTTTTTCTTTTTTGTCGTTTTCTTGGAGGCCTTGTCTACACTTCACATGTACGTAGTCCATGTTGGCGGTATTTTTGGTACACGATTATTCTTTTCTTTATGGGTTGGTATGGGATGGGTGTAAAACGCGCTTACTCCCCCGCCCGTCCACCTTTTTACGTTAAAATGCGCCTTCGTCTTGGTGGGATTGGGTGGGGTGCATATTAACCGCATTTATCCCTTCCTTTTTTATTTTCAAAAAATTGAAGAATCGAAATGCGCCGTTTGGCGGTGTTAGAGTCAGATTGGGTTGGGGTGGGATGAGTGTAAAACTTGCCTACTCCCCCTCTTTTTTCCGATAAAACGTGGCATTTTGTTTCGTCTTGGTGGGAATGGGTGGGGCATATATTAAACGCCCTTAATCTCCCTCTCTTTTTTTATTTTCGATAAAACGTGCCTATCTTGTTTCACCTTGGTGGAATTGGGTGGGGCGTATATTAAATGCACCTACCCTTCTTATTTATTTTCAAGAGATTGAAGAGTCGGAATGCGCAGTTTGTGATGTTGGGTCAGATTGGGTTGCAGTGGGATGAGTGCAAAACGCGTCTACTCCCCTCTCTTTTTTATTTTTTATAAAACACTTTCGCCTTGGTGGGATTGTTGGGGTGTATATTAAACACGCCTACTTCTCTTTTTTTTTTTTTTTTTT